>NC_053154.1:180722833-180863326 GCF_016835505.1 Polypterus senegalus
TGTCAGATGAAGGCACCACCCTGCTTCAATCCTCACAGCTGAAGTCTGTGTTGAAGTGTTTATCTGGCGATGCGTTTGAAAGGAATTTATATAGCTAATGAAATACCATGATTTGAAATACATACATTTCATGTGTGTTCCGTGTCTACAACGGTCTGTGTAAATACTGTATAGAGTAACAGAGAAAATGCGAGGCAACAACTACCGAACACGCAGCTAAAACAGAAAATGTTATCATGTTACAGTAATGGTGACAGAAAATGTTTTCATAGGTTATAGTATTAACAACATAATGTTGATGTGGTGTTGGATGTGTGAAGACTGAAGCCCAAATATCCAATAAACACTTTCACAATCAGTGTAACAAAACAAGTATGTCTTTATTCAAGAACAAAACTGGAAAAAAAAAAATATATATATATATATATATATATATATATATATATATATATATATATATATATACAGTGGTGTGAAAACTATTTGCCCCCTTCCTGATTTCTTATTCTTTTGCATGTTTGTCACACAAAATGTTTCTGATCATCAAACACATTTAACAATTAGTCAAATATAACACAAGTAAACACAAAATTCAGTTTTTAAATGATGGTTTTATTATTTAGGGAGAAAAATCCAAACCTACATGGTTCTGTGTGAAAAGTAATTGCCCCCTTTTTAAAAAATAACTTAACTGTGGTGTATCACACCTGAGTTCAATTTCCGTAGCCACCCCCAGGCCTGATTACTGCCACACCTGTTTCAATCAAGAAATCACTTAAATAGGAGCTGCCTGATACAGAGAAGTAGACCAAAAGCACCTCAAAAGCTAGACATCATGCCAAGATCCATAGAAATTCAGGAACAAATGATTACAGAAGTAATTGAGATCATTCAGTCTGGTAAAGGTTATAAAGCCATTTCTAAAGCTTTGGGATTCCAGCAAACCACAGTGAGAGCCATTATCCACAAATGGCAAAAACATGGAACAGTGGTGAACCTTCCCAGGAGTGGCCGCCAACCAAAATTACCCCAAGAGCGCAGAGACGACTCATCCGAGAGGTCACAAAAGACCCCAGGACAACGCGTTTAAAGAACTGCAGGCCTCACTTGCCTCAATTAAGGTCAGTGTTCATGACTCCACCATAAGAAAGAGACTGGGCAAAATCGGCCTGCATGGCAGATTTCCAATCGCAAACCACTGTTAAGCAAAAGAACATTAGGGCTCGTCTCAATTTTGCTAAGAAACATCTCAATGATTGCCAAGACTTTTGGGAAAATACCTTGTGGACTGATGAGACAAAAGTTGAACTTTTTGGAAGGCAAATGTCCCGTTACATCTGGCGTAAAAGGAACACAGCATTTCAGAAAAGAACAGCATACCAACAGTAAAATATGGTGGTGGTAGTGTGATGGTCTGGGGTTGTTTTGCTGCTTCAGGACCTGGAAGGCTTGCTGTGATGGATGGAACCATGAATTCTACTGTCTACCAAAAATCCTGAAGGAGAATGTCCGGCCATCTGTTCGTCAACTCAAGCTGAAGCGATCTTGGGTGCTGCAACAGGACAATGACCCAAAACACACCAGCAAATCCACCTCTGAATGGCTGAAGAAAAACAAAATGAAGACTTTGGAGTGGCCTAGTCAAAGTCCTGACCTGAATCCAATTGAGATGCTATGGCATGACCTTAAAAAGGCGGTTCATGCTAGAAAACCCTCAAATAAAGCTGAATTACAACAATTCTGCAAAGATGAGTGGGCCAAAATTCCTCCAGAGCGCTGTAAAGTCTCATTGCTAGTTATCGCAAGCGCTTGATTGCAGTTATTGCTGCTAAGGGTGGCCCAACCAGTTATTAGGTTCGGGGCAATTACTTTTTCACACAGGGCCATGTAAGTTTGGATTTTTTCTCCTAAATAATAAAACCATAATTTAAAAACTGCATTTTGTGTTTACTTGTGTTATATTTGACTAATGGTTAAATGTGTTTGATGATCAGAAACATTTTGTGTGACAAACGTGCAAAAGAATAAGAAATCAGGAAGGGGGCAAATAGTTTTTCACACCACTGTATATATATATATACACATATATACATATACACACACACAAATACATACAGTGGTGTGAAAAACTATTTGCCCCCTTCCTGATTTCTTATTCTTTTGCATGTTTGTCAGTTATAATCATTAAAAATTAAAAGAAATAAACATTTGAAATACATCAGTCTGTGTGTAATGAATGAATCTAAATATACAAGTTTCACTTTTTGAATGGAATTACTGAAATAAATCAACTTTGTCATGATTTTAAAATTTTATGACCAGCACCTGTATCTGTTTCTCTTATTTAGCAATATTTCATTCGCTACCCCAATTTTACACATACAGCTTCACATTCATCATCTTAATTTTAAATTAACATGAAAGAAAAGAGAGAAAAATGCAAGAGTCTGACCTCAACTTTGTAAATGTTGGATGGATGATCACGTTTTCCACAGGCCTCTGTGACAGTCTTACAGCAGCTGTCTGGCACCTTGTGTCCTTCAAAACCTGGCTGCTCAAGCCACCGGCTGTCCTTCCAGTCTGCAGAGTTGTTGCTGCCACAGCACTTAAACTGGAAATCAATTAAAAAAGAAAAAAATGAGAATCATTAAATGCTGTCATGCATTCATGTTCAGAGGTGTTTATTATGGGCTTTTAAACAGGCAAGCAATAGCTTTGTTGGGTTTACCAAAGTATAGAAAATGTATACACTGCAAAGTACAGCAGCAATGTAATATGTTAATATAATTTCATAAAGTTTAGAAATCGTTTATACATTGAAATTTTTTATGAAGATTTTAATGTCACTTCATGTTATCTTCACATTTTCACATTAAATGTATTCATACATCATAAATGTTTTCTGAAATGTATGTTGATTTCCAAGTTTTAAAACACTAACACGGCAGTGAATATTGATGTACAATAAAGACAATTAAAAATGTAAGTTAAATGACACCCTAACCAGCTACCTTCTAACTTCTGAATGATACATTGGGACAAAGTAGCTATTAGATAACCAAACAAGCTTGAAGGACTGAATGATATCTTCTCATTTGTCAAACTTCTGTTATTCTTATGTTCTTATCTAAATCACCTGGTTCAGGCTATCACTTAAACTGATTGGCTAACTGAAGCTGCTTTTTTTACATTGGCATTGCATAGTTATAAATTAGGCTATACAGATTATCCAAAATGAATACAAGTTATTTGTCACGATTAGTTCTGAGAAATATTATATTACCTATTGCTACTAATACACAAAACCTTAATTTGGATTAATGCAACTTCCATATGCTCAGTATACCCTGATAACTCATGTGTTGGAATGATTGCTCAGAAGTTCTGTTTTTCTCGGTTTGGCACATTACAAAAATAAAATTTCTTCTGATAATGTAATCTCAAGTATCTCATCACAAACTTTCTTGAAACTAGCTGTTGACCGGACCTGCTGAAACTTGAAGACAGCATAATAATGCTTTTAAAGAGATATAATTGTGTTGTTTCGACAAGCTGTATTTATGTCCACTGCATAAGGGGAAGTGAGCATTGTGTTTTCAGTGCCATACAAGGCAGTGTCTCCTCAAATAAACAAAAGATATGAGTCACACATTCAGAGTACATTACATCAGAGATGTTCTCTCTTTTCTTGCCCCTTCCTCTTGCTGATGAAGCCTGAACAAGACCCAGCCTGAACATCAGCAAACATTACCTAAAGATCACAGCCAGTCTTCTAAATTTAACTTGCTGTGAACTTTGCAAGAAAAATGGCACAAGTTTATATTATGGTCATCTAGTTAACATCTGCCAACTCTACTGTCACAGGCAGGCACCAATGAGCTTCAAAGAGGTGTACTTTAACTGGCTCATGGAATTGGTCTGTGGTTCAGATCAGCAGACAATGCCTTCCTTCAAAAACTACTGAGCTTAAAAGTGAAAACCGAGAGATTCTGATTGTGCAAGGTGTAATCAGTCTCTCACTCAAAACTGTGCATTACATTTAAAGACATACAGCATTAAAAGCAATTTAGTTATGACATTGCACTAGAAAAAGCAGTCACTCTCTAATGAAAGACATAGAAGGACCATAAAAGAATCAGATAAAAACTGAAACCCTTTATTCATTATTGAGAACCAGTGAGAAGGCAAGCAAAATTACACCTTTTATTGGCTAAATGAACAGATTACAATATGTAAGCTTTTCGAGGCATCTAAGGTCCCTTCTTCAGGCAATATATATTTGTAATCTGTACAGTTAACCAATAAAAGGTGTCATTTTTCTTAACTTCACATTGCATCCATAATGGATAACATGATACAACACCCTACTATTACTGAGAACCAGAAACAATCTCCCAGCTAACTCTGGAAAACAAAGTCGGAATTAAGATTGTGGACTTTATTTTTAAAGACAAATAAATGAAGGGCAGTACAATTACGCCAGAAAATTATTAAATTTATATGAAAATTAATATAAGGGGAGAAAAAAACATACTTTAACATTACGCATATTGGAAACAATATATTAACATTAGGATTAATTTCTGGAATTTAAAAAGGGGGATTCAGGAGATGGAGCCTAGGGTTGTCCTTAGGAAAGAAATATTAAAATTGGGGTTGGAGGATTTAATTAACATTAGGGGCACATTTTAAGTGTTTTCAGACTAGAATTGAAGTAGGGAAAGGGAATAATTAGTCTGAAGAAGAGCTAGACAACTCTTCAGTTGGACAAAGAGGTCTGTACTGGAGCCTTTAAGAAGCTACACAGTATGAGTGGAATTTTGTTTATAGTCTGTGTATTTTTATGTTGTGGTATCCACTTGCTTGTCACTCTCTTGCTCAAATTACTTAGTGCCATAATTATCAGGTCTGACCTGGTTTGGAAAATAATGAATCACTACTTTGACCAAAATATTTACAACCTGGACATAGCACTATTTGATTATGAATAGTACAATAATAAATCATGACTGGTGAAGTCTGCAATGAAATGACGGTAGCCAATCCTGGTTCATTTTTTGCAATTAGAAGATTTATTTTTTGTGTTTAAAAGAACATGCCATTTAATTAGATGCTCTATTCCATGTCATTATTAAATGATTTGTTGACAAGACAGAAATATTCTCAAGTCCTTCACTTATTTATTTCTTTCTAAATATGTAATGAAAAGACCTATTGCTTGAGAAAGTGTAAAAAAAAAAAAAAACAACACACACGCACAAAAATGTCTGTAAATACTGTAGCAGAAAGGTTGTTGGGTAGCTGTTAGATAAAACGCATACAATTAGAGGCCTGATGGAGAACAACAAAGCTGCAGGTCTTTCAAACTTCATTGACAGTGTGTTAGAAAATATAAAAAGAAAATAACAGACATTGGACTTTAAGAACTACTTAAATGAGAAAACTGAAAATGTGAAATCACATTTTAAATCACATACTAGCTTGGCAAACCCTATCTCGCCTTGCAATAACAACTTTTGAAACTTTAATTTGGTAACAGAACAGGAAGTCTATTTTAATTTCTAAAATGAAACCTACTAATTGTTCCTTCAACCCAGTACCAACGTAAAAAAAAGCTCAACAGATGGTTCTGGCAGCACCCATTCTTGGCATTATCAACAGCTCATTCATTACTCAGTGACACAGTTTCTGATCCGCTAAAAGTGTCAGTTATCTAGCCATTATTTAAAAAGTCAGACCTAAACCCATAAACATTTAATAATTATACACCAATTTCAAATTTTCCCTTCCATTCTCTAAAACACTTGAAAAAGTAGTTGGCAATTAGCTTTAGTCTCACCTTACTGAGCGCAATTTATTTGAAAAATTTCACTCTGGCTTCTGCACCAGTCATATATTAACATTATATATACAGAAACAGCACTAACACATTTTGTAAGCATCATTTTTATATCCTCTGATGAAGGAAAAATTCTTTGTTAGATCTTAGTGTAGCATTTGACACCATTGACCATTTTATTAAACTACGCAAGCTATAAATTGACATTGGGCTCATGGGCACTTTCCTTGCCTGGTTTAGTTCTTATTTATCAAATCGACTCCAGGATGTACAGAAATGTGCTGACAGTATTCCATCATTATACACAAAAGCGAGCTATGGTGTGCAGCAAGGCTCAGTACTGGGACCTTTACTGTTCGCACTGTAAATGCTTCCACTGGGAACTATCAGAAAACATAACATTAATTGTCACTCATACACAGATAACACCTTTCTTTTAGACCAAGTGACGTTTTTCTGATGTTGTCCTTAATTAGATGTGCTAGTGAGTTAAAGGAGTGGATGGATGAGAACAACTTGTCTTTGAACAAAGATAAAACAGAAATATAAATTATTGGAGGGAAGGATGCCGATCACAACAATATTTTGTTGTAATTTAACTTAGCTGGAATCACCATTAGTTTTACTGAATCAGCCTGCAATCTAGGTGTTATCATTGACGCTAGCATGTCATTTAAAGCACACATTACAAAACTATCCAAAACATGTTTTATTAATCTTAAAAATGTTGGAAAATGAAGGTGTTTTCTAAATATGCAGTATACTTACTGCATTTATTTCTATTAGGATTGACTACTGCAATGCACTGCTCACTGACAGTTCAAATTGGTCTTTATACAGTGCTCAGTTAATTCAAAATGTTGTTTCAAGAATTATTACAAGAACAAGAATGTATGAATACATAACTCCAGGGCGTAAATCCTTACACTGGCTCCCATTCAAGTTTAAGGCAAATTTCAAAATCCTAGTTTTAACATATAAGGCCTGTTTATTTATCTGCACTTAGCATTACTTATAAACCAGAGCAAACATTAAGATCAGGATGCCGGCCTGCTTATGGGTCCAATGATTACAAAAATAACAGTGAGAGGTTGAGCTTTTAGATAAAGGGTTCCGAAGTTGTGGAATGGCTAGCCCGTTCAGTCTCAGCTTTGAATGCTAGGCTGAAGACTCACTATGTCAGTTTGACATACCCTGAGTAGAGCTGCTGATTAGCTGTGCATACTACAGCTCTGTTGTTAGTCATTAGTACTAAAATACAGTGGAACCTCGGTTCACAAATGTCTCGGTACACGTACAAATCGGTTTACGACCAAAAAGTTCACCAAACTTTTGCCTTGGTTCACGACCACACACTCGGTATACGAACAAGGCAGTTTCCCTTTCAGTTTGTACATGTTCAGTCTCTCCTTGTGCATTTCCTGTTCAGCAAGCGAGCAAGAGAGAGAGAGAGAGAGAGAGAGAGAGAGAGAGAGAGTGCGACAGACACAGGTGTGCGAGAGAGGGAGGCACACACACAGGCACAGACACAGGCGCACAAGAGAGAGGCACACACACAGGAGCAAGCTAGAAAGAGACACACACAGGCACTCCAGGCTTTTGAAAGAGAGACACACACAGGCGCGCGAGAGAGACACACGCACACATGAAAGACAGAGTGAACGAGAGAGGGAGGGTTGGGTGCATAAGGTAGAAAAGGCTTGTTTTTGTTTTCAGTTCTGTTTACAGCGATCGGTTCATAGCGTGCATTGTGGCAATGTTACTTTTCTTGGAGGTTTATTAAATTACAGATTTTTCAAATGTTCATTTTTTTTCCCTGCGCTTAAAACTCATTAAAAAAATTTTAGCGAGCAGTTCCTAGCACTATAGCACAAACTATTGCAGTATTAGTTTTCTCTGTTGTTCGAGGTTTTCTCAGTGTTATTCAAAGTTTTTACATTTAGTTTACTATTACGCTGTGCATTCTATGGTATAATTAACTATATTTGTGCTTAAAAATTAAAAAAATATATATTTAAATACAGTTTGTACGGTCTGGAATGGATTAATTGTATTTACATGCAATCCTATGGGGGGAAATTGCTTCGGTTCATGACCAAATCGGTTTACGACCAGAGTTTTGAAACAAATTATGGTCGTGAACCGAGGTTCCATTGTATAAGAAATGCAATATTTATTGTCTGTTACTAACCTCCCTCTAGTCTGTTTCTCTTCTCTGTATTCTCATGTGAAAATTGGTGCCACTGCTCTACTGCCAAGTTGTTTGCCTGCCTAGGGAAAAGTCATCTCAGATAAAGGAGTACTGAAATCATTGGGTAGAAGGGTCCTTTTATCAGATTGGCCAGCCCAGCTCAGGCTCAGCTGTAGAATGGCCAAAAGGAGGGGATGTGATTAGTTGGCTGAGGTCTCCATGTCTCTGACTGTGTCTGGTTTGCCTGCCACTATTTCTGTAGTCTGAAAGTGGTTCTACAATTAGCTGATGAACAAATGATGAACAATTGCTGTGGTTTATTACTCATGTTAATTATTGTATACTTTGTTGATGTATTTGAACAAATCTGTATTGTGATATGTGATAATTCTGTATTTAGGGAGTGGTATAATCTATTTTTGCATTTTGCCTTGAAAGTTGTAGTAGCACTATGAGCATGCATTTGGTGAGGAGCATTGTGCAAGAACTATAGAACTATTTTGTACTATTGCATTTCTGAGGTGGCAATAATAGATTGGCCACCTAGACTTGTGAAGGCGATTACTTGTGATCTGTTTTATGTATTATATATACCCCAGTTTTTGACACACATTGTATGCAAAACCTACCTGGAAGGGGATCTGTCTCTGAATAACCTTTCCTAAGATGTCTTCAATTTTTTTTCCCCTACGTGTTTTTTGGGAGTTTTTATCTTGCATTCTTAAGAGTGTGAAAGTTGGGGGGCTGTCAAAAAACAGGGCCTGTTACAGCCCATTGAGGCATTCCTTGTGTGATTCAGGGCTAAACAACCAATAAACTATTGTTGAGGATAAGCTAAGCACACAAACACTCATACGTTTCAGGAGCATCACTTAAACATTTCAAATGGTCGCTCACAAAAAACGGATTTTTAAAAAGTAAATGTTACGGCCTACCAAAAGGCCTAGAGGTATAGGCCTATAAATAGACCGCACACAAGTGAGAGAGAGGGAGACAAAACACAGAAAAAAACTAAACCAGCTACCTTAAAAAAAAAAACACCTCTATTTATTGTTAAAAAGACAAAAAACTCACAAATTATGGAGAAAGTTACACAAAACAGAAACTCAATAGGTGGCAAATTAGGGCAGGACTCACTTACGTCATCAGCACCAAATTAAACAAGCAGAGGTTAACAAAAAGATCTACAGTAGGTTGTAACATAAACCCACTCTTAAAAAAAACAAACAAAAAAAAGTAAATAAAAATTATTTAAACTAAACTAGTTTCAAACAAAACTGTGCTATATGAAACGGTCTATCCTGTTATTTTTATGTCACTTTAACCATACGGTACGGTTTTTGGGGGTTAACACGAGAATTACCAAAACCTATGAAAAAACTTGAGACATTCACACCAGTGGCCTGCTGGTGGCCATTTTTGTAGGGTTTTGGCAGTGCTCATCATGTTCCTCCTTGCCCAAAGAAGCAGATTCCGGTCCTGCTGATGGGTTAAGGACCTTCTACGGCCCTATCCAACTCTTCTAGAGTAAACTGCCTGTCTCCTGAAATCTCCTCCATGCCCTTGAGACTGTGCTGGGAGACACAGCAAACCTTCTGGCAATGGCACGTATTGATGTGCCATCCTGGAGAAGTTGGACTACCTGTGCAACCTCTGTAGGGTCCAGGTAACACCTCATTCTACCAGTAGTGACACTGACCGTAGCCAAATGCAAAACTAGTGAAAAAAAACAGACTGACAAGGAAGGAAAAATGTCAGTGGCCTCCACCTGTCAAGCCATTCTTGTTTTAGGGGTCGTCTCATTGTTGCCCCTCTAGTGTACCTGTTGTTAATTTCATTAACACCAAAGCAGCTGAAACTGATTAACAACCCCCTCTACTACTTAACTGGCCAGATCTCAGAGGTTTCACTGACTTGATGCTATACTTTGATTAAAAAGTGTTCCTTTAATTCTTTTTGAGGAGTATATATAAAAATGAAAATGTTTTTATTGAGTCATGAAGTAAACTTCATAAATATATCCATAACAACAGAAATTTCACACTGGCAGTGCCATATCATGTGCACTGTTTTAACTGAGCTGGCACATAGGTAATCAGCCTATGCTGTGGAAGATCGAATAATGCTTTTGCTACAAAGCTTGAAGGCCTTGGATGCTTCTTTGGAAAAACCCAGTGACCAGCCAGTAGCTTGAGTGCATACTAAGACAGCAAGTTTAATGTGTTCACATGGCATTTAACACAAGGAATGTCTAATAACAACTGCTGGGGAATTTATTTGAAGTTGTGTCCAGAGTTTGTCGCTTGCTTGGTAAAGCCAAGGCCTTGGCTGCATTAGAGTTTACCTCCTGGTGCTGTTGAGTGAGATGCTTGTGAATAATAGTGGTATTAACTCAATACAGTGGTACCTTGGTATACGTCCTTAATACATTCCAGGTCCTTGGACTTACAGTAATCCCTCCTTGATCGCGGGGGGTTCTATGTTTGTATGGTTATTTTTATATATTTTAAGCCCTTATAAACTCTCCCACACTGTTAACATTATTAGAGCCCTTTAGACATGAAATAACACCCTTTAGTCAAAAGTTTAAACTGTGTTCCATGACAAGACGGAGAGGACAGTTCTTTCTCACAATTAAAAGAATGCAAAGAATCCTCTTTAAAGGAATGCGTGTCAGGAGCAGAGAATGTCAGAGAGAGAGAGAGACCGCGAGAAAAGCAAACAATCAAAAAATCAATACGTGCTGTTGGGCTTTTAAGTATGCGCACCACGATAAAGCGGCCACAAAGAAGAGAGCAATGTGAAGGTAGTCTTTCAGCATTTTTTACAGGAGCGTCCGTATCCTCTAGGCAAACAGCCCCTCTGCTCGCACCCCCTCCGTCAGGCGCAGAGAATGTCAGAGAGAGTGAGAGAGAGAGAGACAAGCAAACAATCAAGCACCGAGCAGGAAGCATATTGTATATCATTGAGGAGTTTTTTTTAATACGTAATACATGCTCTGATTGGGAAGCTGCTAAGCCATCCGCCAATAGCATCCCTTGTATGAAATCAACTGGGCAAACAAACTGAGGAAGCCTGTACCATAAATTAAAAGACCCATTGTCCGCAGAAATCCGCGAACCAGCGAAATATCCGTGATATATATTTAGATATGCTTACATTTAATATTCGCGATGGAGTGAAGCCGCGAAAGTTGAAGCGCGATATAGCTAGGGATCACTGTATTCAAACAGGACGTATACCGAACAAATTTTTCCCATAAAAAATAATGGAAAAATGATTAATCTGTTCCCATGAAAAAAAATCATTGTTATTGGCATATTATACATTGATGGGGTTGTATAAAATGTAAACACTGCTTAATACTAAAATACATAAATACAAAAGCAATTAGATGAAATTAATGAAAATTTAACCTCACTTTACTTTTTAATAACGTCTTTGTTTTTCAACGTAGATACCATTGTTCTCGGCATACGGTATGAAGCAACCATGTCCCGGATACGCATGCCACCTTCATACATTTCAACAATCAATTCAAGTTTACGTGAAAAAACACAAAATCACATTGTGACGATGCTGGTTTGCTGTATGCTCCCATCTGCTGTCTGGGAGCCCTTGAACCATACACCATTGATAATGTTACCGATGAGCTTAGCAGTGAGGTACAACAAAGCACAGGACGGTGAAAAAGTGCTTTTATTAAAACAATCAACAAAACATGGTGTACAAATTAAAGTGCAGTATCCAAAGTCCCAATAAATAAATCCATAAAATCAGAAGTGAAACATGGAGGTTAAAAACAATAGAAAAAAGTCTTCTTAAAAACGAGGTTAAAATACAGCAAGAAGCATTCTTTTATAAAAAAAAAAAAAAAACACACAACAAGAAGCCCGGTGCCTTTTTACCTGGTGGCCCCCCTGCTTCCCCCTTCTGGGCTTCTCAACAGGGGAGTTGCCCTACTTGCAGCTGACCTTCACTCTGCCTACTTCAGCTGTTCTGTTCACCACTCCGATAGGCTCCTCCTGACAATGACATGGGATCCACAGCGACCTCCTTCCGGTCAATCCCGCTCAATGATCACTCAGCAGGAGTGACCACTACTACTATTCCCCGGGTGTCGACCCAACACTCAGGCTCCCTGTTCAGCTGCGTCTCTCTCTCTCTCTGTTCTTTTTCTTTCTTTCTTTCTTTCTTTTTCCTCCCCTTCTAGCCGACTAATGCGTCTGTTTATCAAGAGGGCATGGCAGCTGAAATCAGCAGTGCCAGGAACAATCACGAATGCGGATGGTCAGTCACCTGTGCACTTATGTGAGAAACGCCCACATTGCGAATCGCCCTGAGAACCAGTTCAGCCCAATACTATTCACTTGCAAAGACACCACGCCACAAACGCGGTGATTATTAATTTTAAAATTGGCCTTTGACAGGAGCTGTAAACCTGCTATACCACACATGTGAAAATTCACAGAGAGTTATAGCGCAGGTTGTTCACTGAATGCTAGCAACTGCCGTACTGACGCTTGTGGGCAGTCGTGGCTTTGTATCGAGAGAGATAAACAAGGGTAGCACTTGAGTTGTATTCCAAACAAAGGTCGTATACCAAGCAAAATCTTTCGCGTCCAAACAGGACGTATACCAAGTTGGACTTATTCCAAAGCGGAAGTATACCGAGGTACTACTGTACTTGACTTTACTGTGGCAATTTTTGCATATGGCTGTAATCCTCTCAAGCTCTCCATTTTCTTCGTGAAATCAAAAGTGAGTCCAGCCTTTTGATTTAAATTATTTTGGCGCTGCATAAATCTGGCAACAACCTTGATCAGTAATATTCTCATCTTGCACTGTTTTCAGGGCATGTGTTCAGTCAGAAAAATGTGTCTGTTTGCAGCAATCATGTATAGACAAATTAATAGCAGCAGCATAAATGAATGTACTACATATTCTAATTACAAGTGCTGGTCATAAAATTAGAATATCATGACAAAGTTGATTTATTTCAGTAATCAACATGGGCTCTCATAACACCTGAGCAGTGCCACAGACTGATCGACTCCATGCCACGCCGCTTTGCTGCAGTAATCCAGGCCAAAAGGAGCCCCAACTAAATATTGAGTGCTGTACAAGCTCATACTTTTCATGTTCATACCTTTCAGTTGGCCAGCATTTCTAAAAATCCTTTTTTGCATTGGTCTTAATTGATATTCTAATATTCCGAGATACTGAATTTGGGACTTTCATTAGTTGTCAGTTATAATCATCAAAATTAAAAGAAATAAACATTTGAAATACATCAGTCTGTGTGTAATGAATGAATCTAATATACAAGTTTCACTTTTTGAATGGAATTACTGAAATAAATCAACTTTGTTACGATATTCTAATTTTATGACCAGCACCTGTCAAGTAACCAATAAGCTGTTAACAAGGCAACAGCAAATGCCTCGTTGCATGAAACTCATTTAACTGTCCATAGTAATCAATCACATATGATTTATACGTGGTTCCACACTATTACATTTTGTTGATTGGAAAGTCCATTTAAAAATCCATTCCATTTAAAAATCAATTTTATAATCAGCTCGGAGATCCATATCCATACTTTAGAATCACAACTTGTAAATTAATCTATTTTTCCCCCCACTCCTAATGTACAGTCTGAATTTTAGCTCCTCTTTAAGAGTGCCAACACTGAATATTCGTAGTGGAGAACCTTTTTGGTTATTCGTCAGTTTAAATTGGCTAACTATTGTCACTTCTCAGTGATCTGGCTTACAGATCAGGAATATGTCAGCTAAGCTTCACCCTGTCGTATGTGCTGTGCTGGAAGCTAATAACTGATTGGCGAGGGGCTGCATCCAGTTTGTGTATGGTGTGTGTATTTGTACATAAAACATAACATGTTCTTGCCAACATAAAAAGGCAATTTGCAGCAGTGTCCAGTTTTCAACATAATCAGAGCAATTTACTGCACTAATATTGCAATAATAACGAAAATCAAGTTGCTTTAGTTATCCATTTGTAGTGACAGCCCATTAACGCGCAACTGATCTGTAATGCCAAGGTAAGACTGACAAATGTTGTGGCTCAGCAGCCTGCGTCAACCAGTGATTCACTTATTTAGAGGCAAAACAGTTTTAATAAACATGGTGGTGCTGTATGTGGTGGCTGGTGTATTGAAAAAGTAAATGGCTGAACCTTAAGTTTTTCATATGGTCTATATTAGACATTGTAGCAGGAATCATGTCATTACATGTGCTAGGTGATAGTGGCTGACTGCTTAGATGCTGGTGTCCTTAGCATTTCCCTTATCTTGAGAATATAGAAGAGAGGTGCTACAATGCCACTTTGTTAGTTGGGGAGCGCAGACAGATTCTCTTGAATGCAGATGGGCGTGTTTCAGTGCATCAGTAAGGAGACTACTCTACCAGACAATGAAGTGCTGCTGCATCATGATGGCATATGTATGAGGTTGATTAGCATAGCCCATATATAGATTTTTCAAGGTGCCGTTCAAGGCATGCTCATGTATGTACATTTACAAGGCAACTGTGATTTATAAAGGGTAAATTGTGTAAAAATATTCATATATCAAGTTTTATAAATCTGATTTTTTGAGGGGAGAAGATAAATGTATTTTTCTGTTTTTTTTTGGGTGTGTACATATGTTCATGCTCACACTAAGTTTTATAAGTCAGGCCCCACAATACTCATGATCATGATGCCAAAAAATATGTGAAAATACCAGAAAGGTGGCTGTTCAACTGCATAAATTCAATAATCAAAACCATTATGTTAAAAGTAATTAGAAAATCAGCCTACCACACTTTGATAGTTGATGAATCAACTGGCAGAACAGCTTAGTTAGGAATGAAAGCAAATTCACTCATAAAACCACACTCATTGGTATAAAAAAAAAATCAGCAACATATGAAAGTTTGTAAAAGTCTTTGGGCTATTCAACAGTTTTATATAAAAACAAGTAGAGAAAAGTCAAGCAAAATGACACCTTTATTGGCTAACTAAATAATGACAGCTTCATTGCTGTGGTCTTTTGGAATTATTTGCACAAAAAATGCATTTTAGCTTAATGTTCTTGTCAGCTGAAAGTGATTACACTTACTTCCTGCTGCAGCTTGTCCACTGCCTTGGTGACCTGCTCTTCACCAGGTTGCTTGTACTTCTGTGTCATGGTGTCCCTTAGGTTCTCCTTCAGCTCATCATTCAGCTAAAAGTCATAAAGCAGAAAAATAAAATCAATCAACTTTCATCAGTTCTGAAGTTTAACAAAAAAATGTTTGTGCACAAGAAAGCCAACGTTTTCAAAAATTACACTCAACCAATCATATCTTGTTAGATACAATTATAAACACAGTGCAAATGACAGTGAAATGTTAAGATATAGAAGCTTAAAGAAAATATGAATATTTAAAAAAAGATTGAATTTTATATATATTTATAAAATTAGAGAAGCCCATGGCTGTTGATTGTTGGGGCAAGGTTTGATGAGTCAGAGAATTTATACAACTTTGCAATTTGCATTACTTTGGGCTTTCTAGGGACTGTGAACAAGCCATAGCCCTAACAAGCTAATTAAGGTCTGAGACATTTATAAATGTTATCTGAGACCTCAAACATCTTGGGGGTGCCCAAACTTTTGCATGGTGCTGCTTTCCTTTTTACACTGTACAATTGTACAAAACAAAAAAAATACACTTGAGGCTGATGTGCTGAGGCGTGCTGATGTGAATCACACTAGAGGCTGCAGAGAGTTTTTATCGTTTTCTGTAGTGCGAGAGTTAACAACTTACAGAGCTACGTTTTCCCTGCAAGTTGGAGGACCGCTCACAGGACCAGATGCAGGTTAACATCATACCCAGTATAAAGCAATTGTGGTTAAGGGAGTTGTTCAAGTACCCAAAGAAATGTTCTGGCAGTTGCCGGATTCAAACCATCTAAACCTTATCACCACTCCACTTAAGAACAGACAGGGATACATTTTAAATACAGAAGTGTTTGTGATTGAAAAGGTCTAAACATATACATCTGTTTCACTCACTTGCTGGCGATTTTACCAAAATGGTTTAACTAAAACCATTTGTAGGTTACACATTACAGAACACAGTTTACACACATAATTAAATCTTATACATCCCTACTAAACACAGATGGATGTTAATTTGCCTTTGAGTGATCTGCCTCTTACATAAAAATGAAAGTGATTTTAAAAGTTTTTATTTTGTGTATTACAGGACATGGTATGGATGATGCCCACATCACTGGGCCATTTCTCGGTGTAAGAAAGTTGTCAGCAGCTTCTCCTACAGACGAAGGAAGAGAAGAAAACTGACTGAAGTGCAAATGCAGCTGGGTCTGCTGGGTCACCAGCTAATCACTGAGACAGCCACTTGCTGGGGATCAAGGCTGCTTACGGTAGAAAGGGTCCGTGAGCAGAAAAGAGTGCTTTTAAAGTCCTGTTGACATGAAAACCAGACCTCTTGCCCCTATCTGGCACGACAGAGGTCCTGAAGGCAGTTCAGAAAGTTTCAAAACCCCTTCAGGACATCATCTATGCTCTTTCAGGAGAGGAGTATGTGACGCTGTCATAAGGGGGATAAGGAACTTAAGCATTTATCTTTTTGGCATCTTTTGTTGGACATTTCTCTGTTCTCCTTCCGCAGTCTGTTCCTTGCTTTATCTTGATACCACCCTTGTTCTACACCCTCAGTTGTTTCAAAAAATAAATGTAATGGATATGTTTGGTATTTTTGAAATGGAAGTTACATTTTCACAAACACAGTGTTGATTAATTTGCCACAGGAAATTATGTTCTAAAGTGAAGCATTTTTAAAGTGCCGTATTACCCCATTTTAAAATACAAAAACAAAAGCACTGTATTTTTTTAAAATGTACAAAAATACTTCACTTTAGAACACACTTTCTAAATTCAAATTAATTTACACCATGATTTTGAAAGCATCAACTTAAATATACAAAACTTATCCTTCTGATTTGTCCAGAAGGCCCATTCTTTATATTGTGTACTATATATACTTTACGAATGACATTGTTACATATAGTGACTTGTTACTTTACTTTCCATGCGTTGCATTTTTATTTAGAGAGGTTGGGGTGTAGTGTTTCCCACAAAAATTCAAAAGAACAGAAGGGGGTAAGGAGTTGGGTTCCTTTAGAAAATGGCACTGTTTTGGTCACATGACTAGATCCAAAAAAAAAAAAAAATCACATTTATAACAATATTTTTTAAACTAAGACTAAACAGCTAGTTAATTAACTATATAAATAAGTTCATAGATAATAACCAACAAAAAGTAATTTTCAAGAAAAAAAAGTTTTAATAAATATTTACTTAAAGAAACTGTAGCTAAGATGATGCTAAAAAACTGAGAAACAGATGCAGTTATATATTCAAAGAATACGGATTATTTGCAGAACATCAGGTTTGCAAATCCAAGTACTACTTTTTAAACTGTTATTGTAACAAAACCAAAATGTTGAAAAGTCTATGCAAAGAAAGCTAGTTTAATAAAATACTGTAGCAATAAGTCACATTGTTTTTTCTTCCTTTCTTTCTTGTTACAAACACATCATTACAATAAAAGCACTCCTGCTTGTTTAAGGAGTGTTGCAGGAGCAAGCTTGAGAGGATTCTAGAATAATAACAAAAAAGTTGTATGAAAAAAGGTATGAATGCCATGTGCTGGAACTTGAGTATTCCTTTGTAATCCCGATGTCATTCATGATATTTGCTAAACAAATAATTTGGTTTGAGGCTCTGCACTATAATGAGTAAATAGCTTGATCAGTTTATCATTATAGAAGAATCACAAGGAATTCTGGTAATGTAATTATTCTGTGCACAAGATGATATATTTAAACTGCATATGGTATTATATAAATTTTTATGTGGACTGCTAAAACACCCAAAGTAGAAAGTTAGCATTACTTTTAGTTGGGCTGCCCAAAAGCTCCAACAAATAAATGTACAAATAGCCTTCTCTGTATATGCTAATGGATTAATTAAATAAAACTACCCTTCTGTGTATATGGCATCTCTGAATGCTGTGCTGTCTTTTCTCTTCTTCATAAAATATTTTAAGAGACTCAGTTTACCTTTTAGCCATGTGTCGCTAAAGAAATCAAAACGTGAAGGTAGAGCATCAACTATAGTATCACTTAATGGATAAATTTGCCATATTTAAAGTCAAAGTTTTTTCGTAACAAACTGTGTATATTAATTTACCACATAAAGTTGTTCTCTATAGTGAAGCACTGTTGATAAATTTTAAAAATACCTTGTCTGTTTTTGCAGCTTGCAATGGGGTTGAAGAGTACCAGGGTCCATAGGTAAATGAAAAAGCCTTAAACTGCTCATAACCTCCATTCTAGGTGGAGTTATGATAATACAAACAAGCCTCTAGCGTCAGTACATTCTATTTATCATCCTCGTTTTGCTTCTGCAGTTCCGTTTCTTCAGTGGTTATGTTCTGCCATGGCTGTTTACAGCAGATAGATGCACACAAAAATCTTGATTACTTAATCCTAAATGGCCATTACTTTTCATCCATTATATTATACGTTGCTATTTTACATATCTTACGATGTAAAACTCACGCTGTGTGGCACAGCAGTGAAACGAGCATATAACCATTTCATTGTACTTTATACAAATAAAATTAAATCTTAAGTGAACTAATTAAACAGCATTGCATTTTTAATAAAAGCCTCAATTTTTGAAAGAGCCAAGCCTACACATCAGAAAGTGCAGAGTGTGATATTTATGTGCCGCAAACCAATTATTGACTTTCTTAATGCACAATGGTTAATTCCATTCCTTTGTCTCTTGTACCCCACGGGTCGTTACAATATTCTCTCTCACAGAAGCACATGTGTGCATCATCAATTTAGTGATAGTAGCGATGATCATTTCAAAATGAAAAAATAAGCTTTTGTATTTTGACAGAATAGAAGTGATTGTGAGTGTACCCTTTTCAGTTATTATTGCTTAGCTGTCTACAGAACATACAGTAGACAGCAACTCACATATGGGCATCGACACTTCATGTCAATAACAGTGCTTAACAATGACATTTCAAGGCGAATCCACACCCCTGGAGCTGAAAGATGCTGCTGTGGAACGTGAGCAGTAAAGTGCACAGCTGGTCCCCTTTTAAACTGAATTACACAACAAAGTTTTGCTATTTTTTCTCCCTTCTTAAAACAACAAGGAAACTTAGTTTTGCAATATGTATGTAAGACATGGTCAATACTCAAAAACATTTTTGGCCCTGAAAAATTGAGGCATTTGGTACATTTTAAAGCTTTTCTTAACAGGACTTTGGTCCCGTTCACTTTCATTATAAAAGATAATACTGGGCTAGTTTCACTTTAGAATGCAATTGCAAAAACCTGAAAAATACCAAATTTATCCTTTAAATGTTTGTTTAAGTTTACTGCAACTGCCATCTTACAGAGGAGCACAGTGATAATCTGCCTAGAAATCAAGCAGCTGTCCAGGCATGCACAACATGAATTTCAAAAACACTATGCGCTACCAGAGAAAGCATGATGGATTGTCATTATTTATATGATTTTGTATTGGCGGATATTTAAATTTTCACAGCACTGACTAGCTTCTAAATTTTCTATGTGGTGGAAACACTCGGGTGTTAGACAACTCAGCATGAACATTAGAAAAAGTAGGGTAGAAAGCCACGGATGGCGTTGGTCTATAGGAGTTTTATAAAAATAAGTAAGCAAATGACAAAAGTAAGGTGAAGGGAAGTGAAAAATGCTATAATAAAAGGGGATGAAATTTGGCACAGAATTGCATATATCCACTGTGGCGGATGGCTGGGGCCTTTGCCCGCCTACCCGCCTCTTCTTTATATGGTTCAGGGAAACAAGCAAGGACTGAACAGTACCTTGCCCGGGATGTTAGATGGCAGCCGCCCTGGGTGGCAGTGGTGCCTCGGACGCCTGCAGGACTCCATGGGAGATGGAGTTCTCTACAACCCTGCTGGGATCCGGGGGAGCCGCCAGGGGGTGCTGCAATGGTTCCTGAGCCCATGTGGGCAGCTCTTCCACCACACATCAAACACTTGGAGCACTTCCAGGTGGGCTATAAAAAAAAGCCAGCAGCCACCACTCCGAGAGCCAGAGTCAGGTGGTAGTAGATGAAGCTTGCCGGAGAGAAGAGGTGGAGAAAAGAGAAGAATTATTATGTGGACTTGTGCTTATTGGGACTGTGTTGTGCCTGTGGGAAGGGGAAAGCATTGCCCACAAGCAAAGAAAAGAAAGATAAGACATTTATTTGTTTTATATGTATGCCTCCTGCATCTGTTTGTGCAAGGTTGAGCGCCGATATAGCAGCTTTTCTTATACCACACAAAATTTTTTACTTTATTGTGCAAATTTCCCACACATTTGTTTGGTAAAACTCTTTTTTACTTGCTGCAAGAACAGTCAACATCATTTTTAAATCATTATTATATAATTACACCAACTTTGTTACTTAGGAATTGATTTATTTTTTTATTGCTTACATTGTGTTAAGGTCTTATTCATAAGGATGTCACCTTCCTGTTGTCTTGACCAGAATATGCAGCTGCAGAATATGGCAATTGCCTGTTTGGTGGAGTTGCAGTCAGAAGTGTGCAACAAGAGTCAAGCTCATGGGGCTTGTGGAACCTTTGTTTAAACCTCCCTTTACAATTCGGACTGTCTAACAGGATTAGTAAAGTAAGAATTACAGGACTTCTGTCCAAAACATGAATGAAAATCTCTACATGCATAACTAAAGAATTATTTAAAAATTAAAATAATAGAAATAATTATTTAAATGACTGGCTGATGATAACTTTAACAAATATTTTATATACTACTGCAAACAACAGAAACAATAAATTGCAACATTAAAAAAATACTAAAATTTAAGTATTTTTAAACTCCTAAACCCCCCCTGCTAAGGCACTCAGAAATGTAAGATTCTAATAAATGGAAACTATTATAAAGTGCTGAGAAATCCTCTTGACAAGCATGGAAGAAAAATTACTAAATGTCACCAGACGGCACTTGGCACAGCACTCTAGCATAGGACAATTAAGACTATTCAAAAGGAGTGAAATGAGTGGGTTTTATAGAGTTAGAAAGTGCATATTTTATTGTTCCAACAGAGAATGTCATTCACTTATTACACATAAAAACACATTTGAGAAAAAAAAAACAATTTTGGCAAAGATGAAACTTTTTTCATCAACATACATAAATATTTGTCTTTGACTGTGAAAGCTTGAATTTCAGAAAAAAGTTGCAATAGATTACCGTGAAAATCACCGTGAACTAATCTAAGAAACCTTGAAACACAGGTGTTGGGCCCTGCTCAGGCAACTCAAAAAGGTTGTTTTGCATTTTCCTAAAAAACTTCACTTTCACCTCAGCTGAAAATTTGTCCAATTTCATAGTCTTCTGTAGCCTGCAGAATTCTTCTTTCCACTGTTACTTTTAGACTCTGGATATTAAAGTCATGAATATCTTGCAGACCACAAAAAATATATTTCATTACCAGTATTCAGGATCATTATTTTTAAGATCTTATAAAAAATCATATGATAATTATAAAAACAATTACTGGCTAATCAATCACTGATATAAACTCACTAATTGAAATTGGAAATATATATATATATATATATATATATATATATATATATATATATATATACACACATACATATATAAACATATATACACATACTATATATACACACACATATATATACATACTGTATATACAACATATACATATCTACATATATACTATATATACATATATATACATGTACATATATATATACATATATATATATATATATATATATATATATATATATATATATATATATATATATATATATATAGGGTGGGACTCGATTAAAAAATTAATCCAATTAATTAGAGGCTGTGTAAGAATTAATCTTGATTAATCGTATGTAATCGCACACGAATTTGCCCCAAATCGCAAATGTTTTTTTTTTTATTTAAAACGGTTTTAGTGGGCTTACAGAATCAAATAATAGACATGGACATGAATATTGTAAACTGAAGCTGTTTTAATTTCTGAAAAAAAGCCTTTAAACTGCATTTGAATTCAAAACAGAAACAAAAATATCATCCCTGGTTAAAATTGGGCAGACTTAAAAATAAAGTGGTAGTTTAAGTACTTTAAGTACATTTTCAGAATAGTATTGTCTTTAAATAATAATAACCAAAATTTCACCATAAAGTGCAGTTTTCTTCTTAAAAAATAAGTCAGAAACATAAAAGGTAATTTGACCAGCTTACTCTTTAAACTCTGAGTAACATTAGCCAAAATTATTTTGTACATTAGGCTAAAACAGTGTGATCATTGAACATTTTGTAATTAGATGTATTTAGAATTACTAACGGTCACGGAAGTCCAATGATCCCCAGTAAGAGCCACAAAGTCCGCTTTCTGTAATGCATCTAATTTTGCTTGCTTTTCAGTGTGCACAAAACCATGCTTTTATCAAGGCTTCTCGGGTAGTCGAAATGATCAGTCGTAGGAACGCGCTTTATTCCGACTCTAACATTTTTGTAGCTGTGATGTGTGCATCAGTGTAATGGATGTACCAGGAAATCATGCATTGACAAAAGTTCCGTTTGCTTGGAATTGAAAGTGTGATTAAATGCGTTATTTTTTAACGCGTTATGGAGTACATGCATCGAAGCTTCTCAGCTGTGCTTGTGCTAAGAAAGGGAAAATTTTAAAAATAACGTAACATGATTCTGCTAACCTAATATTTTTCATACGTCCCAAACCAAGGAGATCGAAGGTAAAATGAATCGGTAGCGCGTACATAGTCAGTACATCCCTCTCGGAATCGAACCTCGAATGTCGGCGTTAGAGGCTTAAGACTCTACAATTAGCCACAGCGTGTGGCTTGTCTATGCTAAAGTATGTATTGTAGATCGGGTATATATATACATTTATATATATACCCGTATCGAGTGGAGAAGTAGAAGTTATGAAAAGAAAAGGGAACATTTTAAAAATAGCGTAACATGATTGTCAATATACAGTAATTGTTTTGTGAGTGTTATTGAATGTTGCTGTCATCAAGGATTTGATTATCATTATTTCTTTCAATCAGGCTCGTATTTGTAGGATGTGTTCAAGTTACATTCCGTGTTTGTCAATCGTTGTAAAGATAAGAGGTTTCATTCATCGATTAGTTCCTTACTGCATCAATAAACAGCTCGTCTTCCTTTTATCTGTGATGTGACAAACTGCATGCACGGGTTTTTTTACACTGTCTTCCTTTAGCAGGACATTCACTTTTTCCACCGTGTGCTTTGTTTCCGCAGTAGCTGCACTTATGAATATGATTCTATGTATAAGGCGCTTCATATTTTTTGCTGCCTTCTCAATTGTGTAATTCGGTTTTGTTCAGCACTCTTTGGAACTGTTGCTTTTGTCTGTGCACTGCGTCAGTTCCGTGAGCCGCTTGGTGTTCTTGCATCGAAGGTTCCCAGCTGTACTGGTGCCATCTCGTGTAATGTCAGCTAAGACCCGCACTTAAAACTTTCTCTCGCAGTTTCAATGAGTTTGTGCCAAACACCACCCTGACCATCTCATCTTCCTCTGCATAAGCACAGTCCTTCACCGTGAATATTTACCGGCAGTGTTTGTATTGGATTGCGCTGATGGGCGGCCTTATATGGGCAGGCACTAAATTACAAACGCTAGTGGTAGCCTATGAACTTAATTTAATATAAACTTACGGTTCACGCCGTGCTTTGTTTCCGCAGTAGCTGTACTTATGAATATGCTTGTATGCATCATTTGCTTCATAATGTTTTTCTGCCTTCTCAATTGTGAAATGGCGTTTTGTGCTGATCGCTGTTTGGAGTTCTTCCTTGTGCTCTACGTACTTACGTAGGAGGCGTGATGATGTCACATAAACTCCCCCCAGCCATCTCCAACTCAAGACTCCATTACATTATATGGGGAAAAATAGCTTCCAGTTATGACCCTTATGCGTAGAATTTCGAAATGAAACCTGCCCAACTTTTGTAAGTAAGCTGTAAGGAATAAGCCTGCCAAATTTCAGCCTTCTACCTACACGGGAAGTTGGAGAATTAGTGATGAGTCAGTCAGTGATATATATATCTATATCTATATCTATATCTATATCTATATATATATATATATCTCTATCTCTATCTATATATCTATATATATCTATATCTCTATCTCTATCTCTATATATATCTATATATATATATATATATATATATATATCTATCTATATACTAATAAAAGGCAAAGCCCTCACTCACTCACTCACTCACTCACTCATCACTAATTCTCCAACTTCCCGTGTAGGTAGAAGGCTGGAAATTTGGCAGGCTCATTCCTTACAGCTTACTTACAAAAGTTGGGCAGGTTTCATTTCAAATTCGCCTAATGGTCATAACTGGAAGGTATTTTCTCCATTAACTGTAATGGAGTTGAGCTGGAAGAAGCGGAGTTTAGTGTGACATCATCACACCTCCCACGTAATCCGCGTGAACTGATTGTCAGCGTAGTGCGTAGAAAACCAGGAAGACCTGCAAAAAGCGCTTAAGAAAACATGTATTATATAATTGAGAACGCAGCGAAAAACAATAAGAAGCGAGCGAGTGACATATACTACCATATTCATGAGTGTTGCTGCCTCGGAAAGAAAGCAAGGTGTAATCCTAAACTTTAAATTAAGTTCATAGACAGGCTACAGCGCATGCGTTTCACATGCCCACAGGTAATCACGGGATACAAATTTAATGAGAGGGGCGCAGGATATAAGCGAGTTTTGATCACTTTATAACTAAGTTAAAATTGTAGGTGAAGGGTGTGCTTATGCAAATTCCGAGAGACTGTGTTTGTTGGGGATTGACAGTTAAGGCGGGTGGGGGAGTGACGTCATCATCTCCCCTCCCATTCATCTCATTTGGCTCTGAGCTGAGCTCTGCAGCTAACGCCGTCTTCCGTCAGACTGCCACTTCTTTTTCATAACTTCTTTAACACATGACATCGCTGTGAAGCGCGGGTATTTTGCTATATATATATATATATATATATATATATATATATATATATATATATATATATATATATCAGCGACACTCATAACAGTGACAAAACAATTACATTGACAATCATGTTACGTTATTTTCAAAACGTTTCCTTTTCTTTCTCTTTCCTTCTTTAACACACTACTTCTCCGCTGCCAAGCGCGGGTATATATATAGATATATAGATATAGATAGATAGATAGATAAATAGATAGATAGATATGAGAACAACATATATATATATATACATTATATATATATATATATACATTATATATATATATATTACATTATATATATATATATATACATTATATATATATATATATATATATATATATATATATACATATATACAGATAGATAGATATGAGAACAACACTCATATCAATGACAAAACAATTACATTAACAATCACGTTACGTTGTTTTTCAAATTTTTCCTTTTCTTTTTCGAACCTTCTTTAACACACTACTTCTCCGCTGCAAAGCTCGGGTATTCTGCTAGTATATATTATATATAATATATATATATATATATATATATATATATATATATATATATATATATATATATATATATATATATATATATATACATACATACATACACATACTAATAAAAGGCAAAGCCCTCACTCACTCACTCACTCACTGACTGACTGACTCATCACTAATTCTCCAACTTCCCGTGTGGGTGGAAGGCTGAAATTTGGCAGGTTCATTCCTTACAGCTTCCTTACAAAAGTTGGGCAGGTTTTATATCGAAATTCTACGCGTAATGGTCATAACTGGAAGCAGTTTTTCTCCATTTACTGTAATGGAGATGAGCTTCAACGCCGTGGGGGCAGAGTTTAGTGTGACATCATCACGCCTCCCGTAATCACGCAGTACATAGAAAACCAGGAAGACCTCAAAAAAGCGCTCAAGAAAACATGCATTATATAATTGAGAAGGCAGCGAAACAATAAGAAGCGAAGCGAGAGTGACATATACAACCATATTCATGAGTTCTGCTACTTCGGAAACAAAGCACGATGTAAACCTACACTTTAAATTAAGTTCAAAGACAGGCTGCCGCTGGCGTTTGTAATTTAGTTCCTGCCCATATAAGGCCGTCCGTCAGCGGCAATCCAATAGCAAACTGCCAAGGGTAAATATTCACGGGTGAAGGACTGTGCTTATGGAGAGGAAGATGAGATGATCAGGGTGGTGTTTGACACAAACTCAGCGAAACTGCGAGAGAAAGTTTTAAGTGCCAGGACTAAGGTAACATTAAATAAAGCTATGGACAAAGCACGAGATGGCACCAGCACAGCTGGGAACCTTCGATGCATGTACACCGAGTGGCTCACTTGAACTGGCGCAGTGCACAGATAAAAAGCAACAGTTCCAAAGAGCGCTGAACAAAACCGAATTACACAATTGAAAAGGCAGCAAAAAATATGAAGCGTCTGATAAGCATATTCATAAATCCAGCTACTGCGGAAACAAAGCACATGGTGGAAAAGTCAATGTCCCGCTAAAGGAAGACAGTGTAAAAAACCCGTGCATGCAGTGTGTCAGGTCTCAGATAAAGAAGAAGACGAGCTGTTTATTGATGCAGTAAGAAGCGAATCGATGAATGAAACCTGTCATCTTTACAACGATTGACAAACATGGAATGTAACTTGAACACAACACATCCTACAAATACGAACCTGATTGAAAGAAATAATGATAATCAAATCCTTGATGACAGCAACACTCAGTAACACTCACAAAACAAATACTGTATATTGACAGTCATGTTACGTTATTTTTAAAATGTTCCCTTTTCTTTTCTACCTTTTAACACACTACTTCTCCGCTGCGATCTGGTATATATATATATATATATATATATATATATATATATATATATCCCGCTCTACATACTCGAATAATGGATACTTTATTAGCCATCAATGATTGTTTTGGTAAAGCCATACTCAGTGTATTCATTAGATGAACGGTAAAAAAGTAAGAGCGAGAGGAGGATGACTCATTGAGGCATGCAGGCTGTAGTCTTGCGTGGCAACTCTATCTGAATTGCGCGATCACATTTGAAAAATATATCTTTTCAAGTTCTATTTAGTCCATATGTGTCAAACTCAAGGGCATGGGCCACATCCGCCCGGCGTAATTATATCCGCCCTTGAGATCATTTTCTATACTGTATTATTGTTATTAATGGCCCGGGTATATGAAGCGCTGGTAACACAATAAACTACAGATCCCATAATGCAGCGCTTCAGCTGCCTTGCCGAACACTTACCACGTTAATCAAGTCTACCTTATGATGCTGCAAGTTATTGCGAAGCTAGAGTTATTAGCGCACTGAGTTTGCACGGCGCTTTGGTGACTTTGAAGAACAAAAAAAGTCCGTCTACATGCGGCTCGAACCTTGTGCATGTTTGGTAGCACATATCTGTGTGAGAAGCTCTTCTCAGTGATAAAGACTAACAAAACAGCACACAGCAGTCGCCTCACTGATGAGCACCTGCAATCCATCCTGAGAATCTCCACAACACAGAACCTCACACCAAACAGAAACGAACTTGTGGCCAAAAAAAGATGCCAGGCGTCCAGCTCTAAAATGACACATGAGCAAAGACAACTGAATGATTTGATTTGTTATTGCACGTAAGAGCGGGAGTCAACCATTTTAACAAACAGCGTATTGCACTGATACAAAATAGCTGTGTGTGTATATATGTAGATATGTATGTATATATATGTTTATATATATATGTTTATGTGTGTGTGTGTAAATATATATTTATATATATATATATATGACAACAACACTCATCACTCACAACAGTGACAAAACAATTACATTGACAATCAGGTTACGTTATTTTCAAAATGTGTCCTTTTCTTTTCATTGCTTCTTTAACACACTACTTCTCCATGCTGCGTCGTATTTGCTAGTATATAAATAAATATATATAAATAAATAAATAAATATATAAATAAATATATATAAATAAATATTTTACAGAAATCCCTCCTCGATCGCGGGGGTTGCGTTACAGAACCCTCCACGATAGATGAAAATCCGCGAAGTAGAAACCATATGTTTGCATAGTTATTTTTATATATTTTAAGCCCTTATACACTCTCCCACACTGTTAACGTTATTAGAGCCCTCTAGACATGAAATAACACCCTTTAGTCAAAAGTTTAAACTGTGCTCCATGACAAGACAGAGATGACAGTTCTTTCTTACAATTAAAAGAATGCAGATATATCTGTTAGTTAGTATGCATCGTGGTACACTGCAGAGCTATAGCGCGTCTTTAGTGAAAACAGCCGTGTCAGATGGGGTTGTATGGATTGATTCTGAACTCAACTGAGAGAATGAAAAGTGAATTTAAAAAAAAAAAAAAAAAAAGAGCTAACCTTTACAAGGATCATAAATTGCACCGGTTGTTAAAGACTGAAATCAAATGTATGCTTTTATTCTAAAATAGTAAGACTAAGAGCAGTTTCCTTCTCAAAACGGAGAGGCGCAGGATCGAACTTGTGACCTTTTAATTCCCAAGAGAGAACTGATTCTATTGCATCACAGAGGCAGTTACAATAAACGGCTGTCAATGTCGCATGTTAAGGCAGCTTTTTGTTTCTGCAGTTATATTTTTGAATAAAAGCGCAATTGTTGTGTTATTCTTGTAAAAATGTTTCTTTGCTATTTGGACTTCAGGCTTCATACATTATATAGTTTAAGGCTTCATACATTATATAGTTTATGCCTACATTTTGCCATCTACTACTAGAATATAAAAATCGTTTCTGTTTTAACAATGTGTTGACACAGATTACTGTAGAAACGGAACAGACATGAAATGCGTGTGTTCCAAATAACGATATATTATTTCCACTCTAAAACTCCACTTCAGTCCCAGATCCTCAATCAAGGCATGAGCTGGGAGAAGTTCGTGCACATTCTAAATTGGTGGGGGAATGGAATAGCCGGCTGCTCCTAGCTTCTCTTTATCAGCACATTTAGAAGACAAAGGGCGCTGGCGGAGAGGTGTGAAGGGATTTAAGAAGCGATTTAAGGTGGGACGGAATTACGAGTTTTTTCGTAGGCTCTGGTAATTCTAGTATTAATAGTCATTATTTTCCTATATAAATCGTTGGTTGTTACGATAAAAAATGTCAGTTAAATATATCATACAGGGGACACACACAGTGATATTTGAGAAGTGAAATGAAGTTTATTGGATTTACAGAAAGTGTGCAATAATTGTTCAAACAAAATCAGGCAGGTGCATAAATTTGGGCACCGTTGTCATTTTATTGATTCCAAAACTTTTAGAACTAATTATTGGAACTCAAATTGGCTTGGTAAGCTCAGTGACCCCTGACCTACATACACAGGTGAATCATATAATGAGAAAGAGTATTTAAGGGGGTCAATTGTAAGTTTCCCTCCTCCTTTAATTTTCTCTGAAGAGTAGCAACATGGGGGTCATAAAACAACTCTCAAATGACCTGAAGACAAAGATTGTTCACCATCATGGTTTAGGTGAAGGATACAGAAAGCTGTCCCAGAGATTTACGTTGTCTGTTTCCACAGTTAGGATCATATTGAGGAAATGAAAGACCACAGGCTCAGTTCAAGTTAAGGCTCGAAGTGGCAGACCAAGAAAGATTTCGGATAGGCAGAATCGACTTAATGGTGAGAACAGTCAGAGTCAACCCACAGACCAGCACCAAAGACCTACAACATCATCTTGCAGCAGATCGTGTCACTGTGCATCGTTCAACCATTTGGCGCACTTTACACAATGAGATGCTGTATGCGAGAGTGATGCAGAGGAAGCCTTTTCTCCCCACAGCACAAACAGAGCCGCTTGAGGTATGCTCAAGCAAATTTGGACAAGCCAGCTTAATTTTGGAATAAGGTGCTGTGGACTGATGAAACTGATGAGTTATTTGGGCATAACAAGGGGCGTTATGCATGGAGGAAAAAGAACACAGCATTCCAAGAAAAACACCTGCTACCTACAGTAAAATATGGTGGTGGTTCCATCATGCTGTGGGGCTGTGTGGCCAGTGCAGGGACTGGGAATCTTGTCAAAGTTGAGGGACGCATGGATTCCACTCAGTATCAGCAGATTCTGGAGACCAATGTCCAGGAATCAGTGACAAAGCTGAAGCTGCGCTGTGGCTGGATCTTTCAACAAGACAACGACCCGAAACACTGCAAAAAATCCACTAAGGCATTCATGCAGGAACAAGTACAACGTTCTGGAATGGCCATCTCAGTCCCCAGACCTAAATATACAAACCGGATTCCAAAAAAGTTGGGACACTATACAAATTGTGAATAAAAACTGAATGCAATGATGTGGAGGTGCCAATTTCTAATATTTTATTCAGAATAGAACATAAATCACGGAACAAAAGTTTAAACTGAGAAAATGTATCATTTTAAGGGAAAAATATGTTGATTCAGAAATCCCAAAAAAGTTGGGACAAGGCCATTTTCACCACTGTGTGGCATCTCCCCTTCTTCTTACAACACTCAACAGACGTCTGGAGACCGAGGAGACCAGTTTCTCAAGTTTAGAAATAGGAATGCTCTCCCATTCTTGTATAATACAGGCCTCTAACTGTTCAATCGTCTTGGGCCTTCTTTGTCGCACCTTCCTCTTTTTGATGCACCAAATGTTCTCTATAGGTGAAAGATCTGGACTGCAGACTGGCCATTTCAGTACCTGGATCCTTCTCCTACGCAGCCATGATGTTGTGATTGATGCAGAATGTGGTCTGGCATTATCTTGTTGAAAAATGCAGGGTCTTCCCTGAAAGAGATGACGTCTGGATGGGAGCATATGTTGTTCTAGAACCTGAATATATTTTTCTGCATTGATGGTGCCTTTCCAGACATGCAAGCTGCCAATGCCACATGCACTCATGCAACCCCATACCATCAGAGATGCAGGCTTCTGAACTGAGCGTTGATAACAACTTGGGTTGTCCTTGTCCTCTTTGGTCCGGATGACATGGCGTCCCAGATTTCCAAAAAGAACTTCGAATCGTGACTCGTCTGACCACAGAACAGTCTTCCATTTTGACACACTCCATTTTAAATGATCCTTGGCCCAGTGAAAACGCCTGGGGCCTCATGTATAACGCCGTGCGTAGAACTCACACTATAACATGGCGTAAGCACAAAAGCCGAAATGTGTTTACACACAGAAAAATCCAGATGCAGGAATCTTTGCGCACTCCAACTTCCACGTTCTTCCGCTAAATAAATCCCGATCAGCGCGAAAACTAACGCTCGTGCACGCGCATTATGCAACGCCCCAAATCCTCCCAGAATTACGCCTATTTGAATATGCAAATCAATATAAATCGCCCTTAAGCGCAGCCTTCGGTGAAAAGACAATGGGAAAAGCACGGGGGAAAATATAAGAATTTCAGCGAATACCAAGTGGAGGCAAATGAAAAACATACTATTTGTTCAAATAAACCGTGGTATAATCAACAAAAGGAAGTTGATCGAGTGACATAGCGTGTTGGAGAAACTTGAAAGCTCACATTCACAAATCGCACAGTGCCGGAAATAATAAAGAAGTCACATATCAAAATCGCCGTGAAAAGCAGAGTTGTAAGCCCACTGTCTGAGTATCATATGAAAGCTTATTAGGGTACAGAGAAAAAAGGCACACAGTGAGGAAAAAGCACAAAATGTCAACTTCAATCTCGACATTTCCACTTTAATCACGTAGTTTATTTTGTCATTAAAGTAGATCATAAACTTCATCTTAAAATCGTTTAATTAAACAGTTTCTCAAATCAAATCGTAATTAAAGTAGCACGTTAAATGCTTTGTTTTGTATTTGATCTTCTATGTGCTCTGTGTGTGTGAATCACTACTTGCTTTTTAAACCGGCTCTCTTCATCCAACTGGACACAGAATCAATTACATTCGTAATATTACAGTTCTCTGAATAACTAAAATACTGAGATGTATACACGATATCATTTTCATGATGATAGGAGTTAAAGCACGTTATTAAACATGTGTTTCACTTCGATGAAATAATTTATTGCAGCAGTACAATCAGGGGCTCTAGGCTTATGGTGGCACTGGGCAGAGGAAGAATCGGTGGCTCCTTAGCCGCCCGTCAGTAAGGTAGCTTATGCACAGTGGATGGCTACGTCCGTTGCGGACACTGCATAGCCGCCTCATGCTCATGACACAAGCATTTAACTTTTGCCAAAATTTGTCGCGGTGTTTTTAGCTGTGTTGTTATTTTCTCTTTCTGTTTTATATTCAATATATATTGGCGTAGCCGTCACTGCAGTCAGTGCTTTTCTTTCCCCAAGTAACCGATCGCCATACAATCAGCTCTGTAATAGGCGTTAAGCCATCTGTAAGCTTAGCGCCGATTCTTCAAAACGTTTAAAGAACATTGAAATATCTTCATAGTACATGTTTAATTATTCTATCCTTAACGACACTCCCAGTGAAGAATATAGATTATTTAAATGAAGTTAAAGTTTTACCAGTATAATTTAATAAACATATTTTGCTGAATTTCACCTTATAAATGATATCGTTTTTGTTTCTGAACCGCGAGGTCTGTACAGGAAAGGCTTTAAAACATTTTGCAGTGGCTGAGACAGCGTGTCCTTGAAGCTGTATACCGATAATTCCCTTTCCGATCAGCTGCTGCTGTGATTCACACTCAGATACAGTGATATAAATACTCTGAGTGGTGCAGTGAGAGAAATATTGAAAAAGATGATCCGCTGTGGCAACTCCTAACAAGAGGAGCTGAAAGAAGAAGAAGAAGTGAGAGTAACAACGGTAAAGCAGTTATGGTATTTGGAATACTATGGCTGTTTCCTCTACCATTATATTGTTACAAGTTAATTACAATCAGATGCATTACACTAACAAACAATATGCGGTTAGTTTCGGTGTATTTATAAAGCCGCGTCAGGAAAATAAGGTGTAACCACACAGGAACAGTAGCACTGCTTTGGCGCTGGGTGCCGCCAGTCTGCAAAACCGAGCGGAGAACTTGCATACGACAAGGTATGAGGTACTGTGGAAAAGTGCGTGGATTTACGCCAAGTGTAGGTTTTATACATCGCGATTTGAACTTGGAAAAGTTCTTACGCAACATTTCTGTGCGTACGCACCGTTTATACATGAGGCCCCTGAGTTTGTGGATCTTGCTTAGAAATGGCTTCTTCTTTGCACTGTAGCGTTTCAGCTGGCAACGGCGGATGGCACGGTGGATTGTGTTCACTGACAATGGTTTCTGGAAGCATTCCTGAGCCCATTCTGTGATTTCCTTTACAGTAGCTTTCCTGTTTGTGGTGCAGTGTCGTTTAAGGGCCCGGAGATCACGGGCATCCAGTATGGATTTACGGCCTTGACCCTTACGCACAGAGATTGTTCCAGATTCTCTGAATCTTTGGATGATGTTATGCACAGTTGATGATGATAGATGCAAAGTCTTTGCAATTTTTCGCTGGGTAACACCTTTCTGATATTGTTCCACTATCTTTCTGCGCAACATTGTGGGAATTGGTGATCCTCTACCCATCTTGGCTTCTGAGAGACACTGCCACTCTGAGAAGCTCTTTTTATACCCAATCATGTTGCCAATTGACCTAATTAGTGTTAATTGGTTTTCCAGCTCTTCGTTATGCTCAAATTTACTTTTTCCAGCCTCTTATTGCTACTTGTCCCAACTTTTTTGGGATTTGTTGACACCGTGAAATTTTGAATCAACATATTTTTCCTTTAAAATGATACATTTACTCGGAATAAACGTTTGATCTGTCATCTACGTTCTATTACAAATAAAATATTGACATTTGCCATCTCCACATCATTGCATTCAGTTTTTATTCACAATTTGTTTAGTGTCCCAACTTTTTTGGAATCCGGTTTGTAATTGAAAATCTGTGGTGTGAGTTAAAGGGAGCTGTCCATGCTTGGAAGCCATCAAACCTGAATGAACTAGAGATATTTTGTAAAGAGGAATGGTCCAAAATACCTTCAACCACAATCCAGACTCTCATTGGAACCTACAGGAAGCGTTTAGAGGCTGTAATTTCTGCAAAAGGTGGATCTACTAAATATTGATTTCATTTCTTTTTTGTGGTGCCCAAATTTATGCACCTACCTGATTTTGTTTGAGCAATTATTGCACACTTTCTGTAAATCCAATAAACTTCATTTCACTTCTCAAATATCACTGTGTGTGTCTCCTATATGATATATTTAACTGACATTTTTTATCGTAACAACCAACGATTTATACAGGAAAATAATGACTATTAATACGTACGTGTGTGTGTGTGTGTATTATATATATATATATATATATATATTTTTTTATATATATATATATATACACATATTTATATACATATACATACACACATACATATACATGCACACACACACACACAATAGAGTCTCGCTTATCCAACATTCTGTATTATCCAACGTCCCACCGCAAAAAAAAACGCATCAATCTGCAACAAGAACTTTAAGTTGCGAGCGTGAGCATAGTCTATTTTTGTTGCCAAGTTCATTTTTTCAGTTAAATTTTTCTGTTTTGTTGTAAAACATGATTACAGTGGATTATGTGGCCAGCCCTCTCTGGCGTGTGTGGGCGCATGTGTCTCTCTCACTCGTGCGTGTGTGTGTACGCATGTGTCTCTCTCTCGCGCGCGCTCTCTCTCTCTCGCTGAACAGGGAGAGACTGAACATGTGCGGAAATCATTGGCGAGCACAAACCGAAAGGGAAACTGGCTCATTCGTATACCTAGTGTGTGGTCGTGAACAGATGCAGAAATTTTGCAAACGTTTTGGTCATAAGTCAATTTGTACGTGTCCAGTGACGTTTGTGAACTGAGGTTCGTAATGTGTAAAATTATAACATAGTTTGATGTTTAATAGGCTTTTCTTAACACCTCCCATTATCCAACGTTCTGCCGGCCTGTTTATGTCGGATAAGCGAGACTACACTGTGTGTGTGTATGTATATATTACATACATACATACATACATATTTTTAAATATATTATGGCCTTGGGTGGAATTTTATAAGCACATCCATTTACTAGCAGGGTTGTTACTGTTTGTTTGACACTCTTTGGAAGAGGCTAGCATAACTGTAACAACTGCTTTCTCACAATAATTTATGTTTGTTCCTCCCTGGCACATCATTTCAGGTCTTTCACTTAACTGGTTACCCTTGTTAACTGGTTAATACTTATTCACTGACTCACCTGATCATTCTTTGCCTTAATCTATAACACAGATCTACGAGTTGCTTACTTTTGCATTTGCACAATTTCTATATTCTGCATGTATGATTTTGCTGCATGAAAATTTCCTTTCAAAAACACCATTCAAATAAAATCTGAAAGGTAACAGTCAAATTCTGAATAAATATGCATTAAATGGTTAAACAAATCTCAAATTAGTTATTCTTTCAAGCACTACTATTTTATATCATGTTACATACTACAGATAATGTTGACCAGAACAAGAAAGCAAACACCAATTACTTCTACTTTGCTGCCCCAGAGAATGTCTTGTTTAAGCCATCTCAGTCCTAAGGTTTTTGTTTCTGGTTAGACGTAACGACCATAAATGACTTTATGGTTTATTTGTAATTTTTATCAAAATGTTATAGGATAGATGGATGGATGGATAGATTCAAGACCAACAGTATGTACCTGTTAGAATTCTGTTTTTGCATTATTACTGTTATCTATACTAATAAAAGGCAAAGCCCTCACTCACTGACTCATCACTAATTCTCCAACTTCCCGTGTGGGTGGAAGGCTGAAATTTGGCAGGTTCATTCCTTACAGCTTCCTTACAAAAGTTGGGCAGGTTTTATATCGAAATTCTACGCGTAATGGTCATAACTGGAAGCAGTTTTTCTCCATTTACTGTAATGGAGATGAGCTTCAACGCCGTGGGGGCGGAGTTTCGTGTGACATCATCACGCCTCCCGTAATCACGCAGTACATAGAAAACCAGGAAGACCTCAAAAAAGCGCTTAAGAAAACATGCATTATATAATTGAGAAGGCAGCGAAACAATAAGAAGCGAGCGAGTGACATATACAACCATATTCATGAGTTCTGCTACTTCGGAAACAAAGCACGATGTAAACCTACACTTTAAATTAAGTTCATAGACAGGCTGCCGCTGGCGTTTGTAATTTAGTGCCTGCCCATATAAGGCCGTCCGTCAGCGGCAATCCAATAGCAAACTGCCACGGGTAAATATTCACGGGTGTAGGACTGTGCATATTGAGAGGAAGATGAGATGGTCAGGGTGGTGTTTGACACAAACTCAGCGAAACTGCGAGAGAAAGTTTTAAGTGCCAGGACTAAGGTAACATTAAATACAGCCACGGACATAGCACGAGATGGCACCAGCACAGCTGGGAACCTTCGATGCATGTACACCGAGCGGCTCACGTGAACTGACGCAGTGCACAGATAAAAGGCAACAGTTCCAAAGAGCTGAACAAAACCGAATTACACAATTGAAAAGGCAGCAAAAATATGAAGCGTCTGATAAGCATATTCATAAATCCAGCTACTGCGGAAACAAAGCACACGGTGGAAAAAGTCAATGTCCCGCTAAAGGAAGACAGTGTAAAAAAAACCCGTGCATGCAGTGTGTCAGGTCTCAGATAAAGAAGAAGACGAGCTGTTATTGATGCAGTAAGAAACAAGGTTATTATAGTTAACGAAAACTAAAATCAAAACTGAAACTATTATTAAAAAAACATTTTTGTAAACTGAAATAAAATAATTAACAAAACTGAAATGAAAAACTAAAACTAAACGAAACTATTAAAGTACCTGGAAAAACTAACTGAAATAAAATAATTATTTACTAAAATATTTGTAGTTTTCGTTTTTGAATGAATATTCTTGCCGTTAGTCGTTAACCCTTGTAAGTTTTAACTCTAAAACAGAAAGTCATCCACCACGAGCCGCCCGCATATACTCATCCAGTGAAAGCTGGTGAAGGAGGGCGGCAGTTCACACAGCATTTGCGGTGACAGAGCAAGCTGAGTGCGGGTGCATAAAGCATGTGAAATAGAAAGCGATTTGCGTGCGCCTTTCTTTGTACTTTTTGTGTATCAAGATGTAATTCAAATGGCTGAAATCAGAATGTGCTGGTCAATAAAACGTTTACCATAGAAAAATCACAAGTGAGTAACGTTTCAGTTTATTTCTCAGGTGTCTGCTATTTGTTGACAGCAATTCACCTGCCACTTAGCACAGGAGAAATCGTTTTTACTTTCTCATATATGAAGTATACAGAAAGTATAGTAATCATGAAAAAATTCGACCTCGATATTTTGATGAATCTTGACGTTATAGACTAACCAGTGTCCAACAATACTGTTTTTTGGAATTGCGTGTGTGCGTCTCTGTGCGTGTGTAAACACGTTAACTCAAAAACGTAGATAGATGGATGAAATTCGGCATGTGGTTGTTACACCACAATTGTAGATCTGTATTAACTTTTGGGCCAAATCCATCACCCAGAAGTGGTACTTTATCTGAACACATACTCAACTTTTTTATTTATACAGCTGCAGAGTCCGATTTATTCAACTTTACTTTTTTAATAATTGTTCAATATATTATTAATTTGATTTGTTGTTGATGGTAATGTACATAATATTAAAATATAATCATTGTCTTGCAGTTTACTCCTCAAATATCCATCCCCATATCTGAGTATACAAGAAAGTCGAGGGAGAGCACTCCCGGATTTTAAAATAAAAGCCCGATCGAGACTGACTAGGTCATCATACAAGATCAGCATATTGTTACTGACCAATCACTTTGCTTTAAAACATTGTTTAACAACGGTTTATACAAACAAAGGTAGAGAGTCTGACAAGTAATGAAAAATTACTAGTGGGTTTTTGTATTTATTCCATATTTATTAATTTATCTTTTTTAGTTCATATTCACAACTCAAAATCCCTAATATTGTGAAAGTAATCCATTAGCAGAATATTTTAAAATTCCCTTTTTTCAATGTTTTTCTCTCTCTCCCAAAATAGTTGAAATATCATATTCTTTTTGTTTTTAACATCAGCCTTATCATATATATTGCATACCAGGGATTTTTCCTGCCTTGCATCCAAACCTGCCGCGGTAGGCTCCAGGTTTTCTGAAATCCCTCTGGATAAACAGGTTTAGATAATGTATATGTTGTTCCTAATATCAGACGCTGTCTCTGTTGTTTTGTGCCTGTCCGTACTCTTATTACCTGCTCTTGCCCTGCTCATTATGGGTTTACTGTTCTTATGGTGGGCTATTCAAGACTCACCACACCTAACCTTGACACTACATGCTTGTTGTTCTTTGTTTCCCTCAATACAGCTAGGTGGGGTCTGCACACTGATTCAAGTCTAAGAGCCCTGTTCTTCCTAAGCCCGTGTGATTTTCATGAGAAAATACTTTAAAAATTATAAAACTGTCTAAAATTGTTCATATTCAGTGTCTAGTTTTGATTATGCTTGTTTTTATCAGACAAAAATAAAACCAGATAATAAACCAGGCAGTATAGTAAGCTTCCACTAACATTAAACTCATATCCAAATCTGTTAAGTGTACAGTTTTGTCTGATTGTGACACAAATCTAACTCCGTAGGCGCTCCATGCCATAATTACTAAAACTAAAACTGAAACTAATATATATAAAAATAAAATAGAAATGTCTTTGTGAAATAAAAACTAAACTAAAACTAAAAATACATGATGAAGGAAAACTAAAACTAAACTGAATTTCCAAGTAAGGTCAGAAAAAATATAGAAATAAAAACTAACATAAAAAGGCAAAACTATAATAACCTTGGTAAGAAACGAATCGATTAATGAAACCTGTCATCTTTACAACGATTGACAAACACGGAATGTAACTTGAACACAACACATCCTACAAATACGAACCTGATTGAAAGAAATAATGATAATCAAATCCTTGATGACAGCAACACTCAGTAACACTCACAAAACAAATACTGTATATTGACAGTCATGTTACGTTATTTTTAAAATGTTCCCTTTTCTTTTTCTACCTTTTTAACACACTACTTCTCATGGGTATATATATATATATATATATATATATCCCGCTCTACATACTCGAATAATGGATACTTTATTCGCCATCAATGATTGTTTTGGTAAAGCCATACTCAGTGTATTCATTAGATGAACGGTAAAAAAGTAAGAGCGAGGGGAGGATGACTCATTGAGGCATGCAGGCTGTAGTCTTGCGTCAACTCTATCTGAATTGCGCGATCACATTTCAAAAACATATCTTTTCAAGTTCTATTTAGTCCATATATGTGTCAAACTCAAGGGCGCGGGCCACATCCGCCCGGCGTGTAATTATATCCGCCCGAGATCATTTTATATACTGTATTATTGTTATTAAAGCCCGGGTATATGAAGCGCTGGTAACACAATAAACTACAGATCCCATAATGCAGCGCTTCAGCTGCCTTGCATCAGGGTAACCTGAATGCAATTCAGAAGATACAGAAAACAGCATAATTAAATAAGAACCTGACACTTCAGCGGACGTTTAACCCGTGCACAATCACAAAGTGATTTCAAGTGAAGCTGCTTTTATGGGAGACACAAATGCACCAGTTCACCTTACCCCACTTTCCTGTTGCCAAGTACTGTTAAACCAAGTCGTCACTACGGTGTTCCCAAATCGCACTTTGCTGATAAACTGAGCGCACTGCGCACTGAGTTTGCACGGCGCTTTGGTGACTTTGATGAACAAAAAGTCCGTCTACATGCGGCTCGAACCTTGTGCATGTTTGGTAGCACATATCTGTGTGAGAAGCTCTTCTCAGTGATAAAGACTAACAAAACAGCACACAGGAGTCGCCTCACTGATGAGCACCTGCAATCCATCCTGAGAATTTCCACAACACAGAACCTCACAGCAAACAGAAACGAACCTGTGGCCAAAAAAAGATGCCAGGCGTCCAGCTCTAAAATGACATATGAGCAAAGACAACTGAATGATTTGATTTGTTATTGCACGTAAGAGCGGGAGTCAACCGTTTTAACAAACAGCGTATTGCACTGATACGAAATAGCTGTGTGTGTATATATGTAGATATGTATGTATATGTATATATATGTATTTGTGTGTATATATGTGTGTATATATATATATATATATATATATATATATATATATATATATAGATATATATAGATATATATATATATACACACACACACACACACACTATCTACATTATATATATATATATATATATATATATATATATATATACACACACACATATATATAATTTGTGTGTGTGTATGTATGTATGTGTGTGTATATATGATGTAGATAGGTATATTATATATATATGTGTGTATATATATGTATGTGTGTATATATATATATATATATATATATATATATATATATATATATATATATATATATATATATATATGACAGCAGCAATCAAGCTGTGAGAAAACAGTAAAAGGAGGCGTGTCAGACGCGTGGTACATTTTCTGATGCAGCTACGAAAACAACTTTGTGACGCTGCGCCAAATACACAAAACAATTACTTTGACAATCATGTTATATTATTTTTAAAATGTTTCCTTTTCTTTTTCGTACCTTCTTTAACACACTACTTGTCCGCTGCGAAGCGCGGGTATTCTGCTATATATATATATGCCAGCAACACTCATGACAAAACAATTACATTGTCAATCATGTTACGTTATTATTAAAATGTTTCCTTTTCTTTTTACTTCTCCGCTGCCAATCGCAGGTATTTTGCTATATATATATATATATATATAATATAAATAGATAGATATGACAACAACACTCATATCAATGACAAAACAATTACATTAACAATCATCTTACGTTATTTTTAAAATGTTTGCTTTTCTTTTTCATAATTTCTTTAACACACTACTTCTCTGCTGCGAAGCGCGGGTATTCTGCTAGTTCTCTATAAACTTCTTAATTTTCTTAAAGCAAAACCTGCATTTTGAAAGCATTCTTATTTTACAAACACCACGAATTTAGATTTATATGAGAAGTAGACTTTATTTCTAGTGAGTGGCCCCCTCTGATTTGGTGAGAGTGAACTTAAGAGAGTATGTTTAAAAAAAAATACACTCTTACTTTCCTTAACAGACTTGCCCCTTGAAATAAATATCAAAAACAGGCTTGCAGACCAATGGCACATCCTGTTTGTTATTTTTATTTCCTTACTACACATGCCAGGCCCTGTGCATGGAAAGTTTTATGAAACCGTACATGAGTTATTTAACTCTGGTATTGATAAATGAATACAAATGCAATTAACACTAGAAAGATCTCGTTATTTTTGTTATCCAAAGACTGAAGAAGTTATTAATAGGTTTTATTTTGTGACAAAGTCTAGAAGAAATGTACTGAACTGAACTGTCTGATAAGGCAAAACAACCAGCAGACTGCTACAGCTGGAGAATTTAAAAACAATCAATAATTTGACTCTAAGATTTTTTTTCACCCTCTGATGGCACATTTCATCTTACATTTGATATTTTGTCATTTTTTTTATTTTAAACAAGAAAGGTAATAAATTTATTTAGGATAGGAGTCTGTATAAAGTAATGGCATAGATACCAGCAATATTCAAGCAATATCGCATAATAACAGAATTAAAGAGGGACCAGAGACACAATCTAGTACCTTTTTGGCATGCTTACCTGCTGATAATAGATGTAGGCCAGGATCCCAGCTAAGATTTCCAACAGAAAGATGCACAGTAGTAGTACAAAATACTGTAAAATAAGGACAGAGAGAGACATAGTAAGAATTACCAGCAAAAAGAGAAATACCATAGAATATTTTTAGTACAAAGTAATTCAAAATAAGGAATGATATATGGCCAGAATAGAAAAGTCCAAGTCAAGAGTTTCTAATAATGCTTAAGAGGCCCATAAATTCCAGATCAGAGTAGTGTTCATGTTTTTATTTGATATTCCTTACTTTTCAACTAATAACTTCAATGCCTAGTGTGTAAAGTAGTGGCTCGGAGGCTAGGGATCTCCACCGGCAATTGGAAGGTTGCCAGTTCTAATCCCATAAATGCCAGAAGTGACTCTTCTCCGCCGGGCCATTGAGCAGGGCCCTTAACCTGCAATTACTTCGTCCTGGGTATGATATTAACCTGCATCTTGCTTGTCCTCCAATTTACAGGGAAAATTTGGGAGTTGGTGACAAAATTGTCACTCCAGCCACTGGTGTATAAAAAAAAAAAAAAAACTTGGCAGACAGCGCGGAGGTGTCACCCACTGCACTCAGGTCCCAATCTAGGTGATTCATTGTGTGGCGGGTGTGGCAAAGTGCTATCAACGCATGCTTAAAACCTCTAGTGTGCAAAGTCATTCGTACCTGGTAACTGTGCCATGCACACATCTGTGGATGATGCACAGAGTGTGCCCTTGCTCACATATCACAGTTGGCATCTGCCTACACAACTGCATTAAAACTGATTAGTGCCAAGGCAATTCAAATAATTTGCAATCAAAAAGGAGCACTCCAGTCGAATGAATTAACTTTATCGAACTTTAATTGTATTAACCTCTTGATTACACTCCACCAAAAGTTAAAGGAAACTTACAGCCTTGACTGCCATTAGAAATTGTCTATATTCCCACCGTAACACCTACGAAGCTATGAATTAACATTATTTTATAGACTGTTAAAAGAATGCACCAAGACAGCAAATCCGATTACAATTCAGTCAAACTAAAAAAGTTATAAAGCAAAGTAATTAATTGACTCCTAATTCAATCCTTTTCACATCTTGCCATTTTTAACTTATTTTAGGACGTGACAACATTAAGCTCTCAGTAAGTGCATTATTGTGGGTTGAATGGAACTCGGCAAGTTTGTAATGGATTGGCCTACTCTTGCACATCTTAACCTTAACACAGAAGCAGAACCTAATCATACTCAGAAGCACCAACTATGAGTAATGCCTACAAATCTTATTTCTCAGTAAATCACGTAGAGATGCATTACCATTGACTTGAATGGACCAGATGGGAGTCCACTAAACACTGGGTGCAGATGCAGTTTGGTCGTTGCTAAATGGTGCATTACTTCTTCCCGTGTTAATCACTACTGGAGGCATCCCTACTCAGTGGCTAATTCTGTGGAAAGAAGTGGTAATCTATCTCCATCTGGTGCCCTGTATTTACCTCAATCATCAAATACATGCATTTAAAGTATAAAAATTTAAAGTAAAACAATATTCACTAAACAATATATAAATGAAATAGAAGATAATGAAAAACAGCTAAGTTTGGATGTAAAGCCTAAAATACACCCTTGCTGCAAAGCCAAAAAAAGTTTTATAATTTCTGTATCAATATGGAAGCTGAAGAATAATCACCAAAGGAAATATCTGTGCGATTGAAACAGATGAAGAGTGAAGCAGCATGTCTTCAAGTCCACCCTTAGATTGTTCCTATCCCACACTATGCGACTCTTCAATTCCACCCGTGGGGGTAAACGTTAACATTATACAAAGTTATTGTCTGTTTTACCTGCATTTTTATCACTCTTTAATTTAATACTGTTTTTCATCAGTATGCTGGCTGCTGGAGCATGTGAATTTCCCCTTGGGATTAATAAAGTATCTATCTATCTAATGCCTAAACCTCCAGACCTTGTAAAGTTACACAGTGTTATTTGGCTATATAACCTGATGGAGTGCTTTCAAGAATTCAAAACTCAATTACAGTTCACCATAGCTTCTCAAAGCAAAATTTGTAGTGAAAAACAGTCTACTATGATTTGTAAGTAAAACATCTAGAGTCACAAAATGACTAAAGAATCTCTTCAAGCAATTACATTGTTTACTTGTTGCCTGATGTTCGTTAATCCAAGATAGTGACAAAATGTAAGAGAAAACAATGTATTTAAGCACCTCCATTGTACACTATTATACCTGTATCCCTTGCCTTAATTTCAAACTATTCAATACAGGCAATTGTACTAGCTCCTTTTCTATTCACAATTTTCAAAGACAGGATATAACACCCTGGTAAAGCTTGAGGAACATCTACTTGGTGAGTCTAAGGGCTGTATCTTTGCTGTTTGCAAAGGATGTTTTCCTCTTAGCCTCTTCAGACTACTATCTCTTGTGTGCAGAGGAACACTTTGAAGTTGAGTGTGATATGGATGGGATAAGAATTAGCAAGTAAAAATATGAGGTCATGGTTCTCTCCCTGAATAGAGAGACTTGTTCTTTTTAATGTGCTTTTAGCACTTGTTCCAAGTGGAGAAGTTAAAGTAACTTAAGGACTTGATCACAAACGAGGGTAGTGATGTTCATGTAACTGCAGTTTTTCACAGATGTAGCACCACACCACGATCTTGAAGTGACAGGTCAGTCTGCGGGTAAAGCCATCAATTTACGAACAACATACATGTGGCTCCATGATACAGTGAGAAGTTCACCAATATCAACTGCTGCTCCTCCAGATTCATGGAAACCAAATGAGGGATTTTAGGCATTTACTTAGAATGCCCCAGTGACTCTCGTTTGGAGTGGAACCTGGCACAGCCCACTATGAGAAGACTCAAAGCAGACTCCGGGCACATTGGAGAAATTAGATCTCCAGAATGGCCTGGGAAAGTCTAGGTATTACACAGTTAAGAGTGAGAAGAAGTTTCTAGAGATACAGGTTGGTGATTTGGTCTGTCCAACTCAGCATGCTGCCACTCCCCATCTCACCAGGATAAGCAGACTTAATGTCAAGATATACACTGCACACACAGCATGCAAGGCCATGTTACTTGTTCATTTGCTGCTTTTTAAAAGTTAGCCAGGACTTTCCGATTACCTTAATGCAAAATGCTAATACTCGACTAACTACACTAAGGGCAGGGAGATTGAAGAACTAAAATTAGAAAGGCTATGTATGATGAGGTCTGCCTACTTACATATTTTGTTTAAAAATGACTTCATTTTACATAATCCCTTTACTGGCGTATCTATTACAATAGCAGAGACACTCCTTTAAATTTTTCTGTCATGACAAATATGCCACTATTTACTTTGGTGGTGTTTTAGGGAAGCTAAGCATGTTTTCACTCCTCCAGAAGTTCTCAATCTCGGCTCCTTAGGGACCCATTAGGGTGCAGGAATTTGCTTCAAACGATTTTCACAATCAAAGTCTTATCCCTGCCTGGTAGCTAGTAGCTGTTTTCTGCTTTCGTTCATTACTCTAACAACATTCAATTTAATTTTATAAGAAATGAAACACACCCTGCATATTTTTGGCCACTGTAACCTTTTCCATTATCATTTTTCAGTTCACGTTTTCTGAGTTTGCTATTCCAAATACAGTGGGATTCAGAAAGTATTCAGACCCTTTCACATTCTGCACACTTTACTGTGTTGTACATTTACTTTTACATGGATATATTTGCCATTTTGCCATCAATCCAAACTCAATAACCCAAAATATCCAAGTGAAAGCATGTTTTCAGAAATGTTTGCAAATTCATTAAACATCAAAAACTGAAATCTCTCATTCACAAATATTCAAATCCCTTAATTCATTACTTTGTAGAAGCTCCTTTGTCAGCAATTGCAGCTTCGAACCTTATTGGGAAAGTCTCTACAAGCTTTGCACGCCTTGGATTTGGGTAATTTAGCTTATTCTTCCTGGCAGATCTTCTCAAGCTTCATTAGATTAGATGGAAAACATCTGTAAACTGCAGGCTTCAGGTATTCCCACAGATGTTCTATGGTTTTGAAGTCAAAGGTTTGGCTGGGTCACTCAAGGCCAGATAAAGGCTCATCCTGAAGCCACAACAGTGTTGTCATGGCATTATGCTTTGGTTCATAGTCGTGCTGAAAGGTGAACTGTTGCACCTGTTTGAGGTCACATGAACTCTAGAGTAGGTTTACTTGAAGGACCTCCCTGTGTTTGGCTACATTCATCCTTCCCTCAATTCTGACCAGTCTCCTTGTCCTTGCCTCTGAGAATCACCCCCCACAAAGTTGCTACTACCTAGCTTCACTGTGGGGATGGTATTAGGAAGGTGATAAGCAGTACCTGGTCTTTGCCAGACATAGTGTGTGGCGCTGCCCAAAGAGTTGCATTTTTGCCTCATCAGAGAGAAAAATCTATTCCTCATGCTCTCAGAGTCCTTGAAAGTGGGAGATCACAACTCTGCCTTAAAGGCCTGATTGATGGAGCGCTGCTGAGAGGATTGCTGGGATGGGAAAACCTGTTGCAAAAACAGAGGACTTCTGAAGCTCTGTTCAAGTAGCTACTGTGTTCTTGGTCACCTCCCTGACCAAGGGCCTTCTTGTCCGGTTACTCAGTTTGGTCAGACAACTAATTCTTGAAAAGTCCTAGTAATTGTGAAGTGGGAAAAGTTTGGAACCACTAAGTCCATTTTGCTAGTGGGAACCTCAGAGCTTTAGACATGGTTTACACCCATGCCTTGTTCCATGTCTCACCATAATCTAATTGTCTCATCATAATCTCACCTCTAATCTACAGAGAGTTCCTTGAACATAATAAATTGGTTCTTGTTCTGATGTGCCATGTGAACTGTGCATTTCTATTCTGATATACTGTATTCAGTTATTTTAAATGTTAGACTGGGAGCATTCCTAACACCATTAAAATCTTCAATTATTTAGCACTTAATAGCAGCAAAAGTCTCCCTGCTGTTCCTATGTACCTATACAATCCACAATTTAATTTTGGCCTTCTAAAGCAACATAAACTGCTCACAATTTCCCAGTTATATATGAATAGCCACATATGTCCCTGCCATCAAGCATCAGCCTTTTCAAAATCTTTTCCTTAAGCACATACAGTACAGTAAAAACTACTTACACTCTATGAGATAAACTGCATATTTCCTGAAGGTGGGGAGCAGGATGTCTGGCGGTAGGTTTAAAACATAATCACAGAAGATTTATAAAGGTGTCTCTATCCTGTGTAGGCTGTCTGCCAAGTTTTGATGAGGTGGTTTGCCCGGTTGCCAGACAGCAAAAATATTTGCATCATATCCTGAATTACTCAGGCTTAAAACAATAGGCGTTTTGAGCACAACGGTGTACTAGCAAAGCTAGAAAACGGGAAAAATAAATCATTCAATGTTTTGGAAACTCTGAGTCTACTAAGACAAAGCAAGGCTCTGGAATTTGTCAAGAGAAAGGAATAAAATACATTTAAATGTATGCTTAGGCTTACAATTTGGGACAGCAATCTCTCTTTCCAGCCACTAAAGTTAGTCATTCAAATACCAGACATTCTACTAAAACAACAATATCAGAATTTGGCTAGTGAAGAGTGCAATCTTCTTGTCCACCATTGTTTTTTTTGATAAAATCATATATTAAGCCACAATATTTTTAAGGTATAAAATGTTTCTGAAAGAATCATATGCATGGCTAGGCACCTTCTAGGATGTTATTTTTGTCACCAATTCTTACTCATTAAATAAAAAAAAAAAAAGATTTTTTTACAACCTCCTATATGTAATATTCCTCCTCGTCTAATTTTACTCACCACTCGTAGGAGCTGCCGGCGCTCCTTAAATGTAGCACAGCAGCCCAGAATTCCTGTCACCATAACAATGACTCCAGCTATGACAAGGATGTAAGCAGTTGCTGCATATGTGCTGGAAGACAACAAACTTATGTAGTCACTCTTCTCCACCAGAGTCCAGATTCCAACAGCCATCACAGCACCTCCTGCCAGCTGAATAAAAAAATAAACTGGTTAATTTAAAACTGCATGACCAAATGATGTTACTGTATAACCATCTGAAAAATGATTCCATTATATACATTGAAATACTAAACTTTGTATTATCAAATCTGATTAATATATATGAACTTGCAGTATAGTAAACATCAATGGCACTTCTAGTGCACCTACTGTACAACATTAGGCTCAGAATGTACAATTAATCTGTGTACAATAAAGATAGAACCTTGGTCCTGTGATGCTCAACCATAATTTCATGAAACTTATGTTGGTGTAAATTATACAGTTGCTGGTCTGCCTGTAAAATGCAACAAGTAAGCTTTCCCTCAAAACTTTAATTTCCATTAATGTAGTATGGTGTTTTTCTGAATGTAGCTATCAGTATACAATATACAGATTAAAGAGGTTTTTTGTACCCTGTTGTAGCGTGTGCAAACATTAAAAAAACTGAAAATAGCGGGTAAAAAGTGTCATTTTACTTCATTTCTCATTGCAGTTTGTTGCTTTTAAAATAAGCATACATTTTTGGCAAAGTAGAAAGTTTTACCTGCCCATTTTGCAAAAATGAAAATTAGATTGTCATCATTGACACCTAATTTAAATCTAATTGTCAACCTATCCTATTCAGCTTAAGACCTACCAAAAACAGACATCTTGGTCACTTTTATTACAATTTTGGATATGTTACATGTACATTGTTGGAACTGTCTGTGATCAAGTTAACATGCCTGCATTACTTAGTTCTTAATAAAATAAGAAAATATGTAGGTTTAATCATCCTGTGATAAAGAAACACTCTGCTGCATCTTCAAATCTTGACTGGATTTTTGTAAACTTCTTTTTTAATTGCTTATTTCCAGAGATGGGTAGTAACAAGTTACATTTACTTAAGTTCACTTTTTAAAAAAAATGTACTTCCAAGAGTAGTTTTACCACACCATACTTTTTACTTTTATTTGAGTACATTTGTGAAGAAACACACACTACTCTTACTCTGCTACACTGGGCAACACTCGACTCATTTCCTTTTTTCCCCCCCATTTACACATTAGATATGCTATATTTTTGCCAGAGAAAAGCCACCAATGGATCTACTGCATGACTGTTTCACCAATCAGACGTAGCAACAGTAATCACATGACTCCATTTCACGAATTAGACATAGCCATGCAGTCACATCACTACACACCAAGGTTATTATAGTTAACGAAAACTAAAATCAAAACAGAAACTATTATTAAAAAAAACATTTTCGTAAACTGAAATAAAATAATTAACAAAACCGAAATGAAAAACTAAAACTAAACAAAACTATTAAAGTAGCTGGAAAAACTAACTGAAATAAAATAATAATTTACTAAAATATTTTTAGTTTTCATTTTTGAATGAATATTTTTGCCGTTAGTCTTTAACCCTTGTAAGTTTCAACTCTAAAACAGAAAGTCATCCACCACGAGCCACCCGCATATATTCATCCAGTGAATGGCAGCTGGTGAAGGAGGCCGGCAGTTCACACAGCATTTGCGGTGACGGAGTAAGCTGAGTGCGCGTGCATAAAGCATGAGAAATAGAAACCGATTTGCGTGCCGCCTTTCTTTGTGCTTTTTGTGTATCAAGATGTAATTCAAATGGCTGAAATCAGAATGTGCTGGTCAATAAAACGCTTACCACAGAAAAATCACGAGTGAGTAACGTTTCAGTTTATTTCTCAGGTGTCTGCTTTTTGTTGACAGCAATTCCCCTGCCACTTTGCACAGGAGAAATAGTTTTTACTTTCTCATATACGAAGTATACAGAAAGTATAGTAATCATGAAAAAATTCGACCTTGATATTTTGATGAATCTTGACGTTATAGACTAACCAGTGTCCAACAATACCGTTTTATGGAATTGCGTGTGTAAACATGATAACTCAAAAATGTAGATAGATGGATGAAATTCGGCATGTGGTTGTTACACCACAATTGTACATCTGTAATAACTTTTGGGCCAAATCCATCACCCAGAAGTGGTACTTTATCTGAACACATACTCAATTTTTTTTTTATTTATACAGCTGCAGAGTCCGATTTATTCAACTTTACTTTTTTAATAATTGTTCAATATATTATTAATTTGATTTGTTGTTGTTCCTTAATGTACATAATATTAAAATATAATCATTGTCTTGCAGTTTACTCCTCAAATATCCATCCCCATATCTGAGTATACAAGAAAGTCGAGGGGAGACCACTCCCGGATTTTAAAAATAAAACAGCGCCAATCGAGAGACTGACTAGGTCATCATACACGATCAGGATATTGTTACTGACCAATCACTTTTGCTATAAAAACATTGTTTAACAATGAAGCGATACAAACAAAGGTAGAGAGTCTGACAAGTGAAGAAAAACTACTAATGGGTTTTTGTATTTATTCCAAATTTATTAATTTACCTTTTTTTTGTTCATATTCACAACTCAAAATACCGAATATTGTGAAAGTAATCCATGAGCAGAATATTTTTAAATATTTGTCTCCCTTTTTTCAATGTTTTTCTCTCTCTCCCAAAATAGATAGTTGAAATATCATATTCTTTTTGTTTTTAACATCAGCCTTATCATATATATTGCATACAAGGGATTTTCCCTGCCTTGCATCCAAACCCTGCCACAGTAGGCTCCAGGTTTTCTGAAATCCTACTCTGGATAAACAAGTTTAGATAATGTATATATTGTTCCTAATCTCAGATGCTGTCTCTGTTGTTTTATGCCTGTCTGTACTCCTATTACCTGCTCTTGCCCTGCTCATTATGGGTTTACTGTTCTTATGGTAGGCTATTCAAGACTCACCACCCCTAACCTTGACACTACATGCTTGTTGTTCTTTGTTTCCCTCAATACAGCTAGGTGGGGTCTGCACACTGATTCAAGTCTAAGAGCCCTGTTCTTCCTAAGCCCCTGTGATTTTCATGAGAAAATATTTTAAAAATTATAAAACTAAAATTGTTCATATTCCGTGTCTAGTTTTGATTATGCTTGTTTTTATCAGACAAAAATAAAACCAGATAATAAACCAGGCAGTATAGTAAGCTTCCATTAACATTAAACTCATATCCAAATCAGTTAAGTGTACAGTTCTGTCTGATTGTGACACAAAACTAACTCCGTAGGCGCTCCATGCCTTAATTACTAAAACTAAAACTAATATATATAAAAATAAAATAGAAATGCTTTTGTGAAATAAAAACTAAACTAAAACTAAAAATACATGATGAAGGAAAACTAAAACTAAACTGAATTTCCAAGTAAGGTCAGAAAAAATATAGAAATAAAAACTAATATAAAAAGGCAAAACTATAATAACCTTGCTACACACAAACTTCCTGTGTCTGCAGCCTGTGACAGACTTTTTAGTCATTCAGGGCTCCTATTAACTGCTAAACGGTCACAGCTTCACTGCAAGAACCTTGATAGCCAACTCCTGTTGAAGCTTAACCATCACTTCACTGAGTGAAGAACAAGCATGTTTTAACCAAACATGCACAGACACAGAGTCATGGTAAAGTGAGACTTCTTGTACGTGCACAAGCTGTCTTGTTCTAATGTTATTTATTATCAGCTGTGCTATTTGGAGGGCAAGTGAATATATAGCCAGTGTACAGTATATCTACTCACTGTAAGTAGTTTGCACTGTTCAAACATACATGCTGCCTCTGTAGGTATTGGCTTCAAAAGCTTTGTTGTGAAAAACTGATACAGAACTTTGTGTTATTTGTGCATCTTTATTTTGTAATGTTAATTTATTTTTACTCATTTTTTATTTTCTTATTTGGAAACAGCAGAATTCGCACATTTTATGTTTTTGTCTTATTACAACATTTCTAAGAAATAAATAATTTATTATGATCAAACAGTTACTCAGAGCTTGAGTAGTCTTTTCACCAAAAACTTTTTTACTCTTACTCGAGTCATTTTTTGGATGACTACTTTTTACTTCTAATTGAGTAATATTACTTTGAACGCACGCTACTCTTACTTGAGTACAACTTTTGGCAACTCTACCCACATCTGCTTATTTCCTCTAAGTATCAATGTACAACAGGTTCAAAATGCTGCTACCAGAATTTTACTGCAAACCAAATCATGTTTCAAATTCTCCTTGTGGTAATAAAAACATTGCTTTAACAACACATTCTCACAATTATAAAAGATATATTTTGCAAGTCCTGGTGAGACCAAATTCAAATTTGTAGCTCTTATTTTTTTGGAACTCACCCATTGGGTATGTTCACTGGGCCACTGAAGTCTGACCTAAAGAATCATCTTGTTTCTTACTTTCAGATCATCTTGACAGTGGCTGTAATCCGACTATAGCATACTGACTGTTTATCTACTCTGCTGCTCTATTCAGTTGTTCTTCACTTATGTACAGTGGGTACGGAAAGTATTCAGACCTCCTTTAATTTTTAACTCTTTGTTATATTGCAGCCATTTGCTAAAATCATTTAAATTAATTTTTTCCCTCATTAATGTACACACAGCACCCCATATTGGCAGACAAAAAAAAAGAATTTTTGAAATTGCTGCAGATTTATTAAAAAAGAAAAACTGAAATATCACATGGTCCTAAGTATTCAGACCCTTTGCTCAGTATTTAGTAGAAGCACCCTTTTGAGCTAATACAGCCATGAGTCTTCTTGGGAAAGATGCAACAAGCTTTTCACACCTGGATTTGGGGACCCTCTGTCATTCCTTCTTGCAGATCCTCTCCAGTTCTTTCAGGTTGGATGGTAAACGTTGGTGGACAGCCATTTTTAGGTCTCTCCAGAGATGCTCAATTGGGTTTAAGTCAGGGCTCTGGCTGGACCATTCAAGAACAGTCACAGAGTTGTTGTGAAGCCACTCCTTCGTTATTTTAGCTGTGTGCTTAGGGTCATTGTCTTGTTTGAAGGTCCTTAGCACTCTGGAGAAGGTTTTTGTCCAGAATATCCCTGTGTTTGGCCGCATTCATCTTTCCCTCGATTGCAACCAGTCGTCCTGTCCCTGCAGCTGAAAAACACCCCCACAGCATGATGCTGCCACCGCTATGCTTCACTGTGGGGACTGTATTGGACAAGTGATGAGCAGTGCCTGGTTGTCTCCACACATACCGCTTAGAATTAAGGCCATAAAGTTCTATCTTGGTCTTATCAGACCAGAGAATCTTATTTTTCACCATCTCAGAATCCTTCAGGTGTCTTAGCAAACTCCATGCAGGCTGTTATGTGTCTTGCACCGAGGAGAGGCTTTCCGACAGGCCACTCTGCCATAAAGCCCTGACTGGTGGAGGGCTGCAGTGATGGTTGACTTTCTACAACTTTTTCCCATCTCCTGACTGCATCTCTGGAGCTCAGCCAAAGTGATCGTTGGGTTCTTCTTTACCTCTCTCACCAAGGCTCTTCTCCCCCGGTAGCTCAGCTTGGCCGGACGGCCAGCTCTAGGAAGGGTTCTGGTCGTCCCAAACGTCTTCCATTTAAGGATTATGGAGGCAACTGTGCTCTTGGGAACCTTAAGTGCAGCAGAAATATTTTTGTAACCATGACCAGATCTGTGCCTTGCCACAATTCTGTCTCTGAGCTCTTCAGGCAGTTCCTTTGACCTCATGATTCTCATTTGCTCTGACATGCATTGTGACCTGTAAGGCCTTATATAGACAGGTGTGTGGCTTTCCTAATCAAGTCCAATCAGTGTAATCAAACATAGCTGGACTCAAATGAAGGTGATCTCAAGGATGATCAGAAGAAATGGAAAGCACCGGAGTTAAATATACTGTATGAGTGTCACAACAAAGGGGCTGAAAACTTAGGACCATGTGATATTTCAGTTTTTCTTTTTTAATAAATCTGCAACAATTTCAAAAATTCTTTTTTTTGTCTGTCAATATTGGGTGCTGTGTGTACATTAATGAGGGAAAAAAATAATTTAAATGATTTTAGCAAATGGCTGCAATATAACAAAGAGTGAAAAATTGAAGGGGGTGTGAATACTTTCCATACCCACTGTACATTTAAGTCTCTAACTGCATATGGAATTTAAATGTTTTTCATTTATTGTTTATCTTTCTAAATACAGTAATCCCTCCTCGATTGCGGGGGTTATGTTCCAGACCCCCTCACGATAGGTGAAATTCTGCGAAGTAGAAACCATATACGTGTGTATTTTTATTTTTATATATTTTAAGCCCTTATAAACTCTCCCACACCGTTTATAAATATTCCGTTCACAGTTATACAGCATAAACCCTTTGTATTCTCTTAGATATTAGGTAAGATTCAATGAAATTATGTATGTAAACACACTGTTTATATACAGTAAAACCTAAATATTATTTTAAAGATATCGAGTGTCTCCGATATCACATGTTACAGCCTACAATAGACAGGCCACCAGCAATAAATACGTACAATAGAAGAAAAATTGTATACAGTAAATGTGTGTACAGTGACACTAAATGTACGTACATGTACTAAGTACTATAAGTAGAAAATTAATCATAGTTACTCACCAACAATGACACGATGACTTGTCCAATAACGATGAGTTTAGTTTTATTGCACAACAAAGGAGAGCGTTAGAGCTCTTCTAAAGGAGCCTCTTCAGGCAACTGTATATCACCGCCGTTGTTGTTCTTCCGGCAGACTTCAATCCAAATCCCTAAAGCAGATTCCATCCAGACTACTGCCTTATTACATCCACTTACAACACATTTTGCACCCTGGTTAAAAGGACACTGCGGCCATAGATCTTGTATTCCTTTCCTACTTTTTAAATAAAAAGAATCATAGCCTCATTGAAGCAGTAGCAGATCGTTTTGAAGCCATAATGAAGGGCTTGACTATGCACAAAAGAGCACAAAAGTTAACACTTTACACAGCGAAACGCGTTGATGCTGAATGAGCGAGACGAGACTTCCTGGTTAACATCGCATTCAGCACACAGGAACTTAACTGCGTGCTCTGATTGGTTAGCTTCTCAGCCATTCGCCAATAGCGTCCCTTGTATGAAATCAACTGGGTAAACTAACTGAGGAAGCATGTAGAGGAAGTAAAAAGACCCATTGTCCGCAGAACCCGCGAAGCAGCGAAAAATCCATGTTATATATTTAGTTATGCTTACATATAAAATCCGTGATAGAGTGAAGCCGCGAAAGTCAAAGCGCGAAATAGCGAGGGATTACTGTACATCATCATTTACCATGTAAAGTGCTTTGTGATGCTGTATTCTATTAATGGCTATTTCTATCGATAGATCTTTCTCAACGACCACTTTATTAGGTAATCATTGCTAGTAAAGGATTGTACCTCATTTTGCCTTCAGATCTGCTGGAATTCTCCAAGGCGTAAATTCAACAAGTTGTTGGAAATATTTCTCAGGGATTTTGGTCCATATTAATAATATCACACAAGTGCTGCAGATTTGTTGGCCACATATCCATGATGTGAACTTCCCATTCCACCACATCCCAAACGTGCTCTACTGGATTGAGATCTGGGGACTGTAGAGGCCATTAGAGTACAGTGAACTCATTGTCATGTTCAAGAAACCATTTTGAGATAATTTGGACTTTGTGACATGGGGCATTATCCTGCTAGAAGTAGCCATCAGAAGATGGGTGCACGGTGGTCAAAAAGGGATGGACATGATCAGCAAAAACACTCACGGAGGCTGTGGCATTTAAACAATGCTCAATAGGTACTAAGGGGCCAAAAGTGTGCCATGAAAACATCCCTTCACACCATTACTCTTAAACCAAAGGCCTGAACTATTGATACAAGGTAAGATGGATCCATGCTTTCATGTTGTTCACACCAAATTCTGAAGGTAACATCAAAATGTCGCAGCAGATATGGAGAATCAAAAGGCCAGCCTCAGTTGACTGTGCTTAACTGACAGGAGTGGCACCTGGCGTGGTTTCCTGCTGCTGTAGCCCATATGCTTCTAGGTTCAATGTGTTGTGCATTCAGAGATACTCTTCCTTCTATCAGCTTGTACCAATCTTACAATTCTCCTCTCACCTCTGGCATCAACACGGCATTTTCGCCCAGAGACATGACACTCACTTGATATTTTCCATTTTTCACACCATTCTCTGTAAAACCTTACAGATGGTTGTTCGTAGAAGTAGATCAGCAATTTCTGAAATACTCAGAATCATGTGACATTCAAAGCAAATTAAAGCACCTTTCTTCCCCATTCTAATGCTCAGTTTGTAATTCAGTTGTCATATTGACAATATCTACATGCCAAGGCTGAATTAAGACCGTTATATGCCCTAAGCACTCAGTAATTTTGGTGCCCCCTTACATTAGTAATTCAAAATATTAAAACAATAAACTAGAAAATAAAAATTTTATTATAGAAAATTCGAAATTAAACAAAACATACTTATAGTACGAAGGAAAGTTATATTTATTTTTGTATGCTTCATTTTATTTTTGTCTTAATTTTCTCCTACTTTTTTTCCTTGCAAACTCTTTGATTAGATCTTCATAATCAATCTTACGTAACATATCTGCTTCTATACATAAAAGAGATAAGGCATCCAGCCTGCCTTGATGCATAGTTGTTCTGAAGGGATTTTTAATATATTTCAACCGAGAAAATGAGCGCTCAACTGAGCAGTTTGTGACCAATAATGTGAAAAATATACGCAAATTTTTGTGAAAATCTCTAATTTTTGATGAAGCAAACCAAATTCCATAATATCAATTAGCGCAGATTTTGTTTCAGCTTTTTTGAAATTTTTTACATCTCATATTTAAGGATGTTTTAGGTCTCAAAGTAACTACAAGGTGACTTAAATGGCTACAAATATTAATTTTATCTGCCATGACTCTAAGAACTACAAATGATCCAATCTCCTGCCAAAACATGTAGAAATTGACTTTAACCCCAAAATTGATTTAAAAATGTATTTTGTGCGGCACTGCTTTTCAATAAAGATCTGATTGCGTTTTTTATAATTACTTGAAGAGAAAATGGCATCCGAAATTTTAACGTTTGGGATTTTAAAGATTTTTTTTTTTAAATGTACGGTTTTCATTTTGACATGAAAACCATAGATTTACCATTTTGATTATTTATTTATGGATTTTGTGTCAATTCAGCAAATCTATTCACACATATTCTTAGTACAAGATTTGAAGAATATTTTGTGAAAATTTTTTATATTAACAAAATAGCAGAAAAGTTATAAACAATTTTATCCAATAACTAGCAAAATACCCGCGCTTCGCAGCGGAGAAGTAGTGTGTTAAAGAAGTTATGAAAAAGAAAAGGAAACATTTTAAAAATAACGTAACATGATTGTTAATGTAATTGTTTTGTCACTGTTATGAGTGTTGCTGTCATCAAGGATTTGATTATCAGTATTTCTTTCAATCAGGTTCGTATTTGGAGGATGTGTTGTGTTCAAGTTATTTTCCGTGTTTGTCAACCGCTGTAAAGATAACATGTTTCATCCATTGAAGTGTTCACTACCCAAATCGGTACTCCTGAATCTAAGATGTTTAACAGGCATTCCCGGTATTAAGTTGTGGATTTGCCTACGAATATTTAGCGGCAGTGTGTCTATGAATGTAATTTAAACTTAAGCTTTACACCTTGCTTTCCTATTGATATGTGTACAAAGGCTTGTTCAGCCTCAGAGGGTTGTTCGTTTCCTACTGCATCAATAAGCAGCTCGTCTTCCATTTTATCTGAGACATCACAAACTGCATGCACAGGTTTACCTTTCCAAGTCCTGCAAAGTCGGTTCACGTGAGCTGCTCAGAGTACATGCATCGAAGGTTCAGGTGTGCTTGTGCTATGTCGTGCGATCTTGTGATGTCCACGGCTTTATTTAATGTTAGCTAAGACCTGGCACTTAAAAGTTTCTCTCGTACTTTCGCCGAGTTTGTGCCAAACCCATCTCATCTTAGTTTGCATAAGCATACTCCTTCACCCGCGAATATTTCACGGCAGCGTGTCTATTGGATAGCTGCTGACGGACGGCTTTATATGGGCAGGCACTCAATTACGTGGGAGGCATGACAATGAGGGAAGTAACTCCGTCTCACACGGCTACAGTCTATGGCCGTATATATGTACATAAGTAGGTTCCAGTTATAACCATTACGCATAGAATTTCAAAATGAAACCTGCCCAACTTTTGTAAGTAAGCTGTAAGGAATGAGCCTGCCAAATCAGCCTTCTACCTACACAGGAAGAACAACAGCAGCTTCTGTGGCGTAGCTCTAAAATTTGCTTTTTTTTCTTAAGTAAATCGTTAAGTTTAAAATGTCGATTGCGGTTATTTCTGTTAATTAATTCATGCTTTCATTCATTATAGCTAATACTGTTATCAAGTGGTCACTATTTTTGCCTGTTGTATAAAATCTATCTAGCGTCTATCTCCACCCTCACTGTTCGCTTGCCTGCGTGCAGCGTGTGTCGAATGATATAGGATTTAATGTATTTTCTATTTAACCTCAAATGGACATAAAATTTATAAACGTGTATGCACTGTCAGTTAATGAGATCGTTATATTTTCATGTGGGATGCTCCTTTAAAAATATTTGTTAACAACTGAGACTGCAATTAACATGAACAAGCGTCCTTATACTGTAACTGTTATTTTTAAGATCCATAACACACAGACAGACAGAGCACTGCGTAATAGAGAGACAGACAGGCAGAGAAGTCACTAGATATATAAATAAACAGGGAAGGCTGATCTTTTTTTCTTTCAGTACATGTGCCTTCCCTGTTTAATTTATGCACAGCGCACATGTACGGAAAGAAAAAAAAAGATCAACATGTGCCTTGGTCCTACTGCACTGAATAAGCTCACATGCTTTGGCCCCTCCCCTCCCCCGATCTGACTCTAAGTAACAGCGCAAGTACAGACTTGCCATGCCTCAGAGACCCGAGTTCGATTCCCCATTGGGGAGAAAATGTTATTTTTTTTTTCTTGCACTCGGTGAGCAAAGCCACTGGGTAATCAGCTAGTATGATAATAAAATTAGTAATCCTCCTCAATCGCGGGGGTTGCGTTCCAGAACCCCCTGCGATAGGTGAAAATCTGAAGTAGAAACCATGTTTGTATGGTTATTTTTATATATTTTAAGCCCTTAGAAACTCTCCCACACTGTTTATAAATATTCTCCCCACAGTTATACAGTAAACCCTTGTTTATCAATGTTAATCTGCTCCAGACAGATAAATGAATTTCCACGAAGTAGGATTCTTTATTTATAAATCTAATATTTTCGCAGTTAGAGCATAGAAAACCTGTTTATGACCTTCTAAATATGTTTTTTAACATTAGTGCCCTCTAGACATGAAATAACACCCTTTAGTCAAAAGTTTAAACTGTGCTCCATGACAAGACAGAGATGTCAGTTCTTTCTCACAATTAAAAGAATGCAAACATATCTTCTCTTCAAAGGAATGCATGTCAGGAACAGAGAATGTCAGAGAGAGAGAGAGAGAGAGAGAGAGAGAGAGAGAGAGAGAGAAGTAAACAAAAATCAATAGGGCTGTTGGGCTTTTAAGTAAACGAAGCACCGTGATAAAGCCGCTGCAATGATGGGATCAATGTGATGGTAGTCTTTTCAGCATTTTTTAGAGGAGCCTCCGTATCTTCCAAGCAAACAGCCTCTGTGAAAACAGCCCCTCTGCTCACACCCCCTCCGTCAGGAGCAGAGAATGTCAGAGAGAGTGAGAGAAGCAGGGAAAAGCAAACAATCAAAAATCAATACGGGCTGTTGGAGCTTTGAAGTGTGTGAAGCACCACGCAGGAAGCATATCGTATATCATTGAGGAGTTTTATTTAATACGTTATACGTGCTCTGATTGGGTAGCTTCTCAGCCATCCGCCAATAGTGTCCCTTGTATGAAATCAACTGGGCAAACAAACTGAGGAAACGTGTACCATAAATTAAAAGACCCATTGTCCGCAGAAATCCACCAGAACCAGCGAAAAATCTAAAAAGTGTTTATTTGATCTTTGAACTTCAGGCTTCATACATTTTATAGTTTATGCCTACATTTTGTAACATTATTACTAAAATATGAAAAAAGTTTCTGCTTTAACAATGTGTTTACACAGATTACTGTAGAAATGGAACACATGAAATGCGTGTGTTCAAAAAAACGATCTGTTATTTCCACTCTAAAACTCCACTTCACTCCGATATAATCAATCAATCAAGGCATGAGCTGGGAAAAGTTTGTGCATGTTCTAAGTTGGTGGAGGGATGCAATAGCCGGATGCTTGCAGCTTGTCTTTATCAGCACATTTAGATGACAAAAGACGCTGGCGGAGAGGTGTGATCGGTTTTAAGGTGGGCCGGATCTACGAGTTTTTTCATAGACTCTGGTAATTCTAGTGTTAACGGATTTAGATCGTTTTTTTTTCCAGAATTTGCTGAACAATCTGGTTGATTTTGTGACCTCTCTTATCACCCTAAGTATCACAGTTTGCTTGCAGTGCTGATTTATTTGCGAGAAACACAGTGGGCCAAGGGAAGGGGGACGAGGCCCTCCTAACTCACGTGCCAGCCTCGGGTGTACCTTACATCCACTTAGCTAGCGAAGGAGAGAACTACTTAACAGATTTAGATCGGGTTTATTTCTAGAATTTACGTGAACATTCCAGTCAATTTTGCGACTTCTCTCATCACGTTAAGAATCATACTTCGCTTGCAGGAGCAATATATATGCACTAATCTGAGACCGAGGCTGGGGGCCGAGGGGAGGGGGAAGCGTGACCTCAGGAGTGGGGAGTCGGTCTACCTCTGCATTTTGGAGTGTATCTTGCCTCAACTTAGCTAGCGATACCTTTTTGTTTATTCATTTTTAAAGTTTGTCCTGTTTCACTACGAAATGGGCCGTGCCACAGGGGACAGCTAGTATATGACAAATAGACACACTTGATTAATAATAAAAAACACTTTTTCTACTGTTTTTCTTGCACTGTACATACAATGCAGACAACCACTACAAACGGCAATATTCAAATTGAGCCAACCTCCTTTAGTCCCAATAACAGCATGCATGCACCAGGCAGCATCAGTTAGTGGCAGGAGACATAAAATTAATGCTACACACTAGTCCCATTCCCATTGTTGGGCGGCCGTGAGTATTACCCGCCGATGGTTAAAGTCCGGGGAAAGCACTTGATCAGTCCATTACTTTAGGGATAGAGTGGAGTGGTTCTAGTCTGGTCCAGCAGACCTCTTTACACAGCTGGGCTTTGAAATTTCTTTCCTGGTCACTGTCAGGTTCTTTTGGAAACCTCATGTAGCAAACCATTTCAGTGCAAATCCCCACATAAAGCTCTATGTAATTCTGGCAGCCAACCCAGCAAAATTTTCCATGTAGCCATTGCAGGGTCTTTGATACTCCAAAGTGTGCTATCCCCAACCGACCATGAACTGCCTGGAGTGCAGGAGGAATCACAAGCTGCCAGAGCATTGCTCCCTGTGAAGACTCCATCCATTTGTGGCATAGGATGTTGTTGTGTAGTGCAAAGCAGTTGAGCTGAGACTTGTAGGCCTTTGGCGTGAGATCCATCTAGGACAGTTCTCTGTGAACTGGGGTGCTACCAGATTCAACCCATTGTCGAACCTTTGAAAGCACTTGCTCTATGGCTTGTGGTCTGTCTACCTCAACTGAATACAGAGCTACCAGTGTGGATCCTTCATCAAGCCAGAGTCAGGATGCAATGACTAGTAGTGGTTCAGTACTGAAAACCAGCTCTGTGCTGTACTTGAAAATTAAACCCTTGGAGCTTCTCAAGCCACCTAGCCATCTGGCTTCAGGCTCCTTAAAGCTTAGCAGCCAGGTCAAAGATACATGGTCAGTGCACAACAGAAACCTTGAGCCATACAAATAAGACTGGAAGTTTTTTTAAGCACCGACTACTGCCAAGAGCTCCCTTCTGGTGACACAGTAGTTGCATTCAGGCACAGAAAACGCTCAGCTGTAGAAAGCTATAACCTGCTCACTCTCAAGTCTGACCTGGAATAATACTGCACTGATTACGACATTCATGTCCATGTTGAAGGCACTAGAACACTCAAAACAGCTTCTTTCAGTGCCTCAAAGGCAGCATTGCACTCATCGTCCCACTGGAAAGCCGGGTTTTTATGGGTCAAACAGTGCAAGGGTGCTGCAATGGTGGCATAGTACAAGATGAGAACATGGAATCTTTTCACTTTATTGATATTAAAGGGTACTGGCCAATGTCGAACACCAGTGACTTCGGGAGGGTCAGTGGCTACTCATTTGGGCCCCAAAGGAACTGAATTTTCCTTTGGAGCAAAAGGCACTTTTTACAGTGTAGTTAGTTGCAAGCCAGATTTTTTGAAAGGCCAAGAATACCTCACTTAGGAATAGGATAGGAATCGTTTCTTGTGACATTATTAAGCTGCCTGTAGTCCACAGAGCAGCACCAACTACTAATCTTTTTTCCGGGCTAATGTAACTGGTGCTCCCCACGGACTGTCAGATGGTTCAACAATGCAAGCCTCAACCATTTCCTAGTTCCCAGGCTACAGCCACACATTTGGCAAAAGGCAGGCACTTTGAGTTGAGTCTGACTGGTGCCCTCTCACATGTGTCAATCGTGTACTGCACCAAATTGATGCCACCACTGTTTGTCCTTTGCAGCAAAGGTATCAGCAAATTTCTAAAGGAGCTCATCAACTAGCTGTTGTTGGCTGAGCTCTAACCCAACTTTGCTGTGACTACATAGTTCTTCAATGGTGGAGTGGCTGCCCAGAGATGTGTTGCTTCTTAACAATGTGGCCTGTAGTTGCCTGGACATTTGGGTGATGGCTTTGACTGCTTAGTTGGTGGCACTACAGCTGGCTGTGGCTGGTTGGCGTCCCGAGCTGACATCGATGAGTGGCAGGCTGTGGGTGTTTCATTTGGGTGGCAGCTATTAGCAGTGCTAGGCACAGTTTGTGGTACCTGGAGGACACTGTGTTTTGTGAACTTGCCGTCTTCTACACAACAGCTGGGTTAAATGCCCTTTTACAATCGGCCCCCCTTTACAGGCATTCAAGCAGGCGTATGTTGCAATAAGAAAGTCTAATCCTAGTATGCATTCATCTTGAATGTCAGTCAGCCAAAACTTGTGGTCTACCCTAATCCCCAGCCAGCATGAATCCAGGAACCGCTTCCCTCTCAGTTTCATTATTTTGTTGTCAAGTGCTCCAGTGACAGTACAGAGGCTAACATTTGTTGGCCTCCACCCACCAGGGTGACTGCATTCTATGTGAGGTAGCACACCAGAGAAATGGTCAAGCCTGTATTCACAAGTCTACACCACTTTTTACCTTCCAGGTAACATGGTAGAGAGCGTCTTAGTGCGTCTCCAAGGCACCGCACCTGATGAATAACGAGGGCAACCAGCAGACAGAGATGGGGTTTCCCTCATTACGCAATCTTTTGGAAGCTTCTTGACATTACAGCACTAGTTTTTGTAGTGTTCCCGAAGTGAAAGGGCTTACCACAGTTCCAAGAATATCTTGTACCCTCCTGGCTTTGGAAACAGCCTCGAAGAGTTAGTGCCAGGAGACATACTTGAAGGTGGAGCCTCTCTGGCACCTAAACGTGCAGGAAACCATGAGCCGGTACTTCTTGTTGAGCTAAGGTGAAAAGATGGGTAGCCTAGACGGGCATAATTCCAAATATACACTATGAATGCCCCAAGGGTCTCCCTGTCCTTGCACCAGAAAGTCACTTATCTTGCATCTCTTCACTAGAGAAGCACACCGTAGAGCAGTGGTGATGTAGTTGAGGTTTCCACATTCTACAGGCCTGAGCTCCACCAGCACCTTGTGAGGATGACTGTCCAGTGTCAGTATCCAGAACTAAACATAGTACTATCATACCGGCCCACTTTCATGTTGGGGAGTGGTAGTGTGACCACTTAGGACACTACCAGAAGCAGTTTTGTTCCTGCTGATAATGGATTTCACTCCCCAGCCTGATGCTTCCAATCTAGCCGTCTTTTTACACTGGCAATCTCTATCTTTCTTCACTCACCTGTACGATGCTTTCTTGCTTGAGTCGTTCGTTTCAAGGTCACTTTGTTCAAAACAATTGTCCCACTTCTGACACCAATGTGACAAACACACTCAATTTATCAAGAAAAGCCTTTTCTACTTTTTTCCTTAATACTGGCAGCGTTGCAAATACAAGTAATGTAGACAACCACTGCAAATGGTAACATTCAAATTAAACCTACCTCCTTTTTGCCCAGATACTGGCACACATACACTAAGCAGCATCAGTCAGTGGTGGTAGGCAAACTCAAAATACTTCAATAGAACACACTAATTGCCAAAAGTTAGAGAACAAAATTAAACACAACAAACTGTTTGAAACTCAAAGAACTTTTAAGTAAAATTCTAGTTTTAGGTACAGTGTCACACAGCAGCTTGGAATGAATGAATCATACATACATACATACATACATACATACAGATTGAGTAATGGAATAATTGCAGAAACCAATTGATTGTTTCTTTTTTGTGGATAGTGGAAGTGTTTAAAGTCTCTGTTATGATAAATTTACTGGCTGACAAACTTACAACGGCAACTTGGAAGGGCAAAAAGAAAACGACAAGTGCCAGGAGCTGAGAGTGTGAAAATAAATGTACTTGCTACAAACATTAAACAAAACCATGTTGAAAACAGAGTAAAAGACGATCAATACAATGTGACACATAAATTTAAGTCTTAACTTCTTAACATGCACACGTACCGGTCCCAGTACATAACTACACTTGGACGACGTCACAGCCATGTCACAGCCATGTCTGTATGCCCTTCTGTCATGCACCTCGACATACTACACATCAAATGAAACCTCAGAGTATCGTCTTTCCGATGATATAAACCATTTTGACACACAACAACAACCACAGTACTGACGCCAAATCCTTTTATACAGAGAATTAAATACTTTTAAGAGTTGACTTTTCCTACCTTTGAAGGCTCTCTGCAAGTCAAACATCAATATTTTTCGAGCAATATTGGTCTCATTTTGTCCGTAAGGCTCCAGGGAATATAATCCAGTAAAACAATTAGGTCCAAAACACACGATAGATCCTCAAAGGGACAAAAACTCCAGAAAACGTTTCTTAATTTGAGACTAGCTCCGACATTTTTTTTCATTTCTATTGGTCATATCAGATGTAATTTGTTTCTGTCGGCAATAACCATGCTAAAGCATGTTACACAGAAGTGTTAGCTTCTGATTGACACCTAAGTTGGCCAATTACGAGGGGTCTGGGGGGTGACTGGAGCCTCATATAGCCAACGAGTGTCACAGACAGCTGAACGATGACGCACAAATCCAAACCCTGGTAGAATCTACCAGTTTGATTGGACGCTGTGAGTGACACTCCAAACTTACAGCCAATGAGCAGCTGAGCACGCCGATGTATAACTTGCCATGCCAACTTGTAAACAAAACTGAAGGGAGCTGTGCGAAGCTGGCATTTGGCCGGTCTGCAGACTTGGTACGTAAACAACGCGTGGTTATTTATTGTGATTTCACCAAGTTTTTTTCACATTTTAAATATGGATAAACGTACAGATAAACGTAAATACACTCTCGATGAAGTAGTAGAGGCATGTACGCGCCGTGACACTGATGAATTGGACCAGAAGTCTGAGGCAGAGAGCGACATGTGACATGCCCTTGTGCTTTCTGCCTGCTAGGGATTGCTACAATCAGTGGCACATGGAAAAACGCTGAGCTGTGTTGTAACAGTTTGTAAAAAATGTATATAGTTTGTGTGCATTTTATTAAAAAAAATTAAATAAAATATATTTTTTTTTTTGGCCCATAAGACTTGTTTTGACTATTTTTATATTGAAATGTGTATTTTTTATTGTTTTTATTATGGAATATGAATTTCCATAACTAATTGAGTGACACTGTTTGTAGATATAAATTCCTTTAGGTTTAAGCTTTCAGTACAGCCCTCATTGATATATGTGGGTTGAAGCATTCAAAAGTTATTGCACTTTTTCCATACGTTCCAAAATGTGAATAATGGATAAACCATAGGTCCCTCTAAAAAGCACCTGGACATGCCCACATAAAAACTGGTGTAAAAGGTATTCTTTTCAAATTTGAAATGTGAGTAGTAAACAAGTTATTCTGTTGGTACATTGTGTGTTTCTGTCCCCACCTACCTACTGCAGCTATAGAGACCTTTATTTTCACAAAAAAAACTTAGGCGAGAACAAAAAAAAATCATTTTTTCTGTGAGTTCTAATGTGCATAACTTTTGATCAGTCACACCTACAGTGATTCTGACTACTAAGGGTGAAACTAGAGAATGTCACCTTTACAAAGAGACCAAACATGTGTTTATACTCCAGATAGTTCAATAACAGCAATGATTCAAATTTGGAGAGGTCAAATTACAAGCGATTTAGCAAAAATTACCCGCTTGATAAATTAATGTGCACCAACTCTTGACATATTTCAATTACAAGCCAAGAAAGTGCAAATAATATTATACTTGCTAGAGGAGTACTAAAGGCTTTAAATGCAATAGTCCTAGATCAGCTTCATTTCTAGTTTATTAGGGTCTTACATTTAATGACTTGATTTTGATTTTCAGATGAGAGTGGGTGAGCCACTAGAGAATAAAAGCTTTCAGGCCAATCGCACTACAGTCACAAGCATTGGCTCTCAACCCCTTTCTTTACCTTCCACTCTAGTTTCCCCAGATTTACATTTTTAACTTTGATATGTTTTATTTTTTGTGAAGGATAGATCTAACATACAAAGGAGGGGGTAAAACAGCCATAATTATTCAGTGTGTTGGTCGCAAAAAACACTCTCTTACCCAAAAAAAGAAGTTGAAGGTGAACAGCAGATATTTGAGGCAGATGGTGCCACAAGTCTCTTTCTTGTCATCATATTCTCCCATTGTTCAAGGTTACAAGAATGTCTGCAAGAGAATAAACACACAGACAAATCATTCTATGAATAAGTTTTAGTCAACTGAATCACCTGCACACCTAATGTAACCTCAGTAATTTGTACAAAGCAAAAAGGTGAGCTGTAACAGATTTTCAAACAATAAAAAGTAGTAAATGAACAAAGGCTAAGAAAGGGCATGTTATACTGAAAAAAAAGGTTGAAACTTATAGATGTATTTTATAGACTGCATTTATTAATAACCTATTATAAAAAAAAGAATACTAAATAAATAAATCACTGTGTAAGAGCCAATCTTAGAAAGTTTATGTTTGATGCTAAATTTATTTAAGTGTTTAATTTCTATAGAATTTCAGTTTCTCATAGCTATCTAGAATATGGTATAGCCTTTTACCCCCTGTAAGTTAAAAAGAAATAGAACTTTTCTAGCTATATCTGTAAAACAGGGAGTTAATTAAGCCAGTTAGGAAATTGTTTTACTGCTATCATGGACTGTTAGATATGTTCGCAAACAGGAGATGGCATACAGTTTTCTGACCATACTTAACATGCTTAAGTAAAACTGCATGGCCAGACTTTGAGAATGAAACAAGATATATAAGCCTTAAACAGATCCTTTCTTAAACAAGAACTTTTCTTATCTTTAATGTTAGTTTTATCTCTATTATAAGTTTGAACAGTTTTGCTTTGAATTTTACTAAAACTTTTAAAATGAAGATATTTTGGTCTGTAGAATTATTTGAACATGCATCACACTATTGCCTGAATCATCCTATGAAGCAAACTAAAAGCTGCAGAAATATGCATACACAATAGCATCCTTGTTTGCAAACATTATATAAATACACATAGCTTCATACTTATTAGTTGTAACTGGACCCTCAAAAATAAAATGCAAAAAAAAAAAACAAAAAAAAAAAAACTTAAGACTGCAAATGTGCCACCTTCAGCAAAAAAAGATTTATCCAGAAGTCCAAAAAGTTAAAAAGCAAACTCACAACTGCTTTTGAATATGGAAACCAAAGGCAAAGCGCCATTAGGCAGTGATTACAGTTCACTTTGTTTTTTAAACTCCATCCCCCACTCACTGGTGTCATTTGTTTCCATAAATATCTTAATTGCTTCTTTGATTCATGATTATTTATAAGAAGCCTTATTACTAATCTCATTCTGTAGAGCTACAGAGGCCTTGGCTTGTGATTAAACATCTCTATAAAATTAAAAAGAATGTCCCTCCTGGCTTTTGGTATTTACTCTTACATTCAGCCATCATCAACCACACAAGTAGCCTCTTTAGTATCATGCTTAACCCCCAGAAAACGTAGTAAAAAACATTGACATTTTTTCAACAATACAAATTGTTATTACATTAATAGAAACATGTAAATACCAAAAGATCAACATAAATACAGTAAAAAAAAAAAAAAAGTTCTCAATTGCCCACTGCTGTACCGATGCATATATTTACTACATGTCTTCTGTGCAATATTTTGTATATAATCACCAACACAAAGCCCGATGTTGCATTCAAGATAGTAGAAATATGTTTGTATATGCAAATTTCTTGTAATTCATAAATATATAAAATGTACTATTGGTTCCTTGCACATGAAATGGTAGAATGTCAGTGCCTTATCTGCATGTGCTATTATGCAAGTAGGCTACCACAGCACTAGAATTAGTGACTTTCAACTTGACAGTTGCTGCATTGTGAACAGTCCTTAGGGGACTAATGTATTTCTGATCATTTTACTTGAATGCAATCATTTTGACTTTTTTTGCCACGTAAATACTGCACTTTGCTGATTCACATTGTCATGTCATTGCTCTCAAACTGACTTCATAGCCTCTTGTTTACATGCCATTGTGTTTTGGTGGAAGGCTCCGATTCACTCCACTCATTAAGGCACACTGGTCCAATGCACAGTTGTCTATTATAAACAATTTCTTCATAATAACCACTACTCTCCAGATCATCATCGATAATGTTGGTCTACAGTAGTTCCATTATGATGCCCTCTTAATATTTTGAACTTGTCTCATGTTATTTATTCATTTCTTTTCGTATAAAGAATTTTTGTTAATGCTTGGCTCCCTTACATTTTTCTAAACAACTTACTTTAAATATAACAATTAGGCAAAACCACCAATTACACTTTAACAGAAATAAGAGCATTCGGTATTAAACTTTCCTAATTTTCTTACAAAAAATAAATTAATCAATCCTAATTGCTCAAAATAGAAAGAAAAAAAAAAAACCTCTGAAAGGAGACGAGGACAGGAAAAAAAAAAAAGACAGACCTTGAACCAGTGATCCTTAGTCCTGGACTAAAAATCACATGGATAAATTTGAAAATATCTTTTTTATAATTCATTTTGGCTTTTCATACACATTGAAAAACAGTTTTCAGCCTCCAAAAACTCTCCCCAAAAAGTGTGTACATTTTTTAAAAAAACGGTGATGCATGCCATTATCGTCACTTACTTTCTTCAGTTTATTCTGATAATTCCCTTAGTGAGCTCCACTTTAATGTGGGAATAATTACTCTAACTTCTTTGCATCAGCCAACAGGTACAGCAACAACATTTTGCTGCATTTATCTGGCAGGGCTGCAAATCTACTGTATTTATTTGGCAGAGCTGAAAATGCACTGTTCAATGCTTTGGCTAATTTATGCTGCTTGTTTCAAAGCAGTTCCATTTCTTTGTTGACATAAAAGTGTTTTTTTTAATTCCTCAATCTTTCAGCAATCGATAAACTTTGCATTAGCTTTGTGTTTAAAAATAAAAAAAGGCTTTGTTGATAAAGATTGTGTTGGTAAGGTTTATGTGTTTTTGATATTTCAGTGTGGAGGACAAACTTTCATAAAACACTTGGGAAACGTTAGTGTGGAAAGAATTTTTTAAACAAAAAATGTGTTTTAAAAATTGTTTTGCAAATCATGTTAAGCCTATATTTAATTGAATATAGTACAAACACAACATATCAAATGCTGAAACTTTGAAAATGTATTATCTTTTGAAAATTATGCTCATTTTAAATTTGACAAAAAGCTTCAATCAAAAAAAAAAAAAAAAATGGGCACATTTACCACTGTGTTGCATCACCTCTTTTAACGATACTCTTTAAACGTTTAAGAACTGAGGAGACCAATTGTGGTAGCGTTGAAAGTGAAATGTTTCCTCATTCTTGCCTAGTCAGGGTTCACACAGTCTTATTTTTCATTTCATGATGTGCAAAAGTTTTCAGTACGTGAAAGGTGTTGACTGCAAGCGGGCCAGTTTAGCATTGGAATATTTATACTATGGAACTATGCTGTTTTAATACATTCAGAATGCGGATGGGTATTGTCTTGCTGAAATAAGCAATTGTGACAGACAGATCGATACCTAAATACTCAAACTGTACTCATTTGGTATCGAGTACCATTAAAAAATATCCATTACTTTTTTTTCTGTAAGATATGGTAGCAAGGTTCTTAAAATGGCTTTTAGAATGTACTACAGAATGTACAAAATGAATGTACTACACTTTCTGCTCACATGTAGTGAAATGAGCAGATGCACTGTGATGTAAGAATGCCATAAACTTGGACCCCTTGCACAAGTACAGACTGTGTACAATAATTGCAGACCAAAAGCATAGCATTGTATGCTACTACTTTATACAGAAGAAAAAGAATACAGTGGTCCAATGCAATATTTGTTAGATGATGGAGCTGCACAGTGGCAAAACAAGCAGCCCATTTTAAAAGCACACATGCTGACCAACATAAAGATGTTTGTAAAACGTCAAAAAGATGCAAATCTGGAGCACAGTGATTTTGCTAGAATCAGTGCCAGATAAGGGACATTGCAGGAAAGTTTTCAAAGATGCAGAGAAACATTATCCAGGTAACTGCTGCTAGAAAGGTTATGTAGATGGAGGTTTACTGAAGACTTTTTAATTGAGTTTAACATTTTGCCGTTTACCAATCATTGATACTTATGAAATGTAAAGCCCATTGTTAGCATAATGGGGGGCACATAATACTGTACACCATAACTGTCAGAACATATTGTGACAGGTTCTGCCAGTTTTGTTTTTCATCTAATTAAAATGGAGGGTATAGTATAACGAGGTAGTCCCTAGGTTATGGATATCCGACCTACAACTTACGAACGGGGCCGCAGCAGCAAAGCATGCGCCTCAGTAACTGCCACTCCGTCATCTTTGGCCTGGGGACACTGCAAGCGGTGATGGAGGCTGGAGGGGGCGATTTCGCTGCTTGCGCAGTGTAGTGTCCCTCGGGCGGCTCCCAGCAGCAAGCAATGACCCGTGGTCCATAGTCACTGGGGCCACAGCTATCGCTTGTGTGCAGGACGTGGCTTGATGGGGCAGTTCGCTGCCCACCCACTATGTCGCCGCAGCTACTGCTCCTGAGTGGACGCAGGCTGGATGGAGTGGAGGGGGCATTTTACAACCCATCCACCACACACAGCAGCCCCTTTCGTTCTCGGTGGGCGGCTGGTAATGCTGCAAGCGGTGACCCGGTTGTGGCTGAACAGAGGCCATTGAGGGTGAACCGGGTGGTGGGGGGTAACATTGTAGTGTGCATCGGATGGCTGCCTATTGAATGGGGGTGATTCACTACCCGCCTTTGGCCGCACTGTGTTCGTTCTCGGTGGGCGGATGCTGCAGGCAGCATACTGTAGTGGAGGTGACTGTGAGGTGGGCTGGTGATAATGCCCCCATTCATTCTCAATAGCAAGCCTGCTTGTACTGTTACACACATAGCAGGAAGTTGTCTTATGTCAGTACATCAGACATGTTAACGATTGGTGCCTTCCTGCTGTGACAGTGTGTACAGTGCTGTGCAGAAGAGCTCATCTTAATCTTTTGTCTTCACCCTTCAACAATGTCTCTGAAACACAAATCTGATGTAAGTGCTGGTGATACAGTAAAGAAGAGAAAATAAAGTAGAAATAATAAAATGGTCAGAGAGAGGTGAAACTCCATCATTCATTGGCAGAGCACTTGGTTACAGTCGGTCAAAAACAGCATTTATTAAAATAATGTACCTGTTCCGAGTTACATACAAATTCAACTTAAGTACAAACCTACAGTCCCTATCTCATACGTAACCCGGGGACTGCCTGTATACATACTTAAGAATGGTAAATAGTCTTAACACTATGTAAAATACTTAATAGCTATGCCTAATTTGAAGAAGAAAACACTTTCCCTGAAAGTAGTTTTTCTTCCCGAAAAAATAAGTGCCCGAGTAATTGTTAATAAAAATAATTAATTTTTCAAGTTTAGTGGATTTAAAAGTAGTTTAACTGGACTAGTAACAGCATCTTTTGTAATAAATTATATTTTTTCTACTTAATTTTGTATTGTTACAATTATATTGTGCTAAAATCTCCTCCCACAGTCCAAAGACATGCAGGTTAGGTGGACTGACCTTATTATATTGGCCCCTGATATGTGTGTGTATGTGTGTGTTCACCCTATGATGGGCTCTGGCCCTGACCAGGGATTGTTCCTGCCTGGCACCAGCTCAGGCAAAAAATAGGATCAAGTGTAAAATGTCAATGTTACTTTCTAAATACAAATTTGAAACTTAACTAAATGTAAAGCTAATGTGAAAAAAATCTTTCTTGATAAAACAGGTTGGTAGAATATAACAGAAAATGCAAATGTGAGAATATTTTTTGTAAATGTTAGTGTTCTAAGGGGAATAGTTTAAGTACTCTTGTGAAGTGATTGCCTGATTTACATGTCTCTCTATTATATAAAAAAAAATCCTGGAACATGACTTAGATAATTTCAAGTCCGAGACGAGACTTTGTGCCAAGAGAATTAACCACGCCCACTGTTCACTCACCTCTCAATCGTGTGAATGCTTTTATCAGACACAGTTCCTGTACTCTCAGCTCTTATAAATTTTTATGGTTTCCTCATTTTAATACAAGACATACAATCTATTTGTTTCCTTCGATGTAGCCCTTTTCTGGAAAATAATTTTCTATGTTTTAGATGAAACGTCAACAACTAAGCGAAGAAGAAAGGGCAGCACTTTGAAAAAAGGCCCAAAAGTGTTGGAGAAAAGAATTCAAAAAAGAAAAATAATAATCTAAATGCAAATTCAGAAAATAAGGAACGTTCTAATCAGCCCAGACCAAGTAATATTGAAAACCTAACAGGTCCAAGTCGGGGCGGAAATAAAAAGAGTAGAAGACAAAGTAGAACATCGAAAGAGGTTCAAAAATAATGGCGCTATACACATGTTATACAGGTTAGAGATTATGAAAAGTACTAAAATTCGAAAGTCTCAAAAAACTGATAGTAAAGATCACATTAGTGCTAACAAACGGAAATTATTACTTAGTGAAATAACGGAACAGTGAAAAGAGATTAAATATATATGGACATAGGTGATATGACAGAAGTATGTAGATATTTATCGGCTTTAAACTTTAAAATCGGAGACTTGTAGATTGTCTAATTCGTGTTGCCATCAGGTAAAAGTAGTGTTTCTTCCCAATGAAGAGGCGTATCCACGATAAAGATTTGTTATTTGGTGAAAGTGAAATACACATACACTACAGGCAACATATCAGAATCTACAAAAATCTGTTCACGTTCGCATCATTCAGTGCTCAAAACGTAGATTTACATGATTCAGGACCATATGCTATGAGAATCTGTGGTTCCGCCAAACAATTAAAGCTGCTACAAGTTTAATTTCAAAGAAACCACAATTTGGTCAAGTTTACATTTATGATCATCGATAATGCTGGGCGGTATGACCAAAATTCTATATCACTGTATTTTTCAAAATTATACCGGTTTCATGGTATTCAACAGTATTTTTTTTTCCTATGCATGGGTGGTGGATGTTAACCACATTTTCCACTGCAATTACTGCAGTAGACTGGCTAAGAATAATCTATTCCATTGTCATGAGAATTGTTCATTGTACAAAAAAAATTTAAATACAATGCAATTTATTTTTGTATAACCCAAAAATCACACAAGAAGTGCCGCAATGGGCTTTAACAGGCCCTGCAGAGCAGAATTTAACAGTAGAGGATACCACATAATATGAATTGGATTTGTTTAGATTTTATTGTGCACATAAGTATTAATACAGGTATGCAGGCCCCATAAAGTGATACTGTAGGGGGGGGTCACTAGTGAAGAGAAGGAATTACATTGCATGACAGTCAAAATATAGAACCTTTTTATTGAACAAATTTTGCAAACAACTTAAACTATAATTTTGACAACATAGGTGCTTGTCAAAAGTTGTATTGCACTGAACAGAACAGGTCTTAGAAATGGAATAGTAAATAATTTTTGTAAACCAACTACACTTCGTTAATGTTAAAAATCTCTCTCCACTGACATATTAAAGTGACTTTTTAAACAACTTTACCATCATTAAACTGCATAATATTTAAACTAATAAATATAATAATGCAACTTCCAGTAATAATATTACTTCAAGGCTTCAAGCCCAGGTACATTACACAGTATTCACCAAATAAAAATAAAGTAAAACAAGTGCAACTTGGTGATGACATCTTTACCAACTGATCCATCATTAAGATAAATTGCAAGGTGGGCTGGCTGCCTGGCTATCTATGTGAGACAGGTGCGCAGGGGTGACGTTGCAGTGACACGCAATATGGTTTGTACCTCGTGTCATCATAAGTGTCAGTCATCCCAAACGAACATTGCCAAGGGTGCATCAGCTACAAGAACGTGTCCAGCACCACGATCAGATGTTGCCTCATTTTCGACCTCCACCTCCACCTCCATCACTTGTATTAAAATCGGAGTCCGACGAATCACAGTCCGATTCAGAGATCATATAAAAAAAGTTATTAATGGATTTGGCTTTGAGCATTTACTTTGGTATCTCTCCACATGCCATTTTAGAAGCTGTTTGCTCTTCACTACTCACGCACACGCAGGGAATCAAGGTCAAATCAACAAAGCTAATTTTCCTTCTAAGAAAAGCGTATCGAAAAGAGATGTAACAACAAGATCACTGATCTCTATCGATTGCTAGCTAGACAGACATCTCACGACGTGGGAGTTTCCGGCAACGTATTGTACTGCATCGCTCGGCCCACAGAAACGTTCGCTTGCCATGCCAACTTGAAAATGTATATTTTACACAATTTCATATAAAGTATTGCTTCGCTTTCAACATCATAACTTTGAAAAATCTAAGTTGAACCATCGTAACTTGGGGACTACCTATACTGACATAATAGAGACAGTAGAAAACTGATTATACACACATTCATTGTACATTTCTTATTACTATGGTATGTTTTTAATACCATTACTTAAAACAGTTCATTTTAATAACTATTACATACCTATGGCTGTGTGAAGTCTATGTTCAAAGCACTGGTACTCCAAAGCATGTTTGCAGCTAAGGTGGTGCAGCAAATTGCTCGTGTTGCCTACTGCGGACAACTTTAGCTCGACAGCATTTGCAGTAAATAGTGGTTTGGTCCACATCCTACCTTTTAAAACAAAAGTATCTCCAGACAAACACACACTGCTCCTTTTATCAGCAAAATTGTGTCATCATGTTCAAATTTATCATCTGCTACAGCTTCAGTTTCTAAATGTTCTTCACCGCTCAATACCTCCACTAACGCATGTACTCCGTTGCATGCCTGTTTAGTGGTGTAGCAGTGAAAAAGGACCCCCCTTAAACAGTTTTCCACTATGCCACGTTCCGAACATTGTGTAGGCTATTTAAACCGGTGCTGCAGTATAAGAAAAATCCATGAAAAATCCATATCATAACAAAAATAAAAAACGGTTATCGGTATGAACCGGTATACCTCCCAGCACTAATCACGCATAAGAGTTGCAACATAGAATCGAAAGAATTAAACGATCGGACATATGAGAAATTCTACAGCCAATAATGGATACAAATCCATACGTCCAAAACTATTGCACTTTACATAAAATTTATCTGAAAAACATGGACAAAAAAAAGTTTTCTTGGATTTCTATATAAATCTGAAAGATTATGCTCACATATGTAATATAACAACATGTGACAAGTTGTAAGCAAAAATTCAAAAGACATAGATATCAAAGACAGAGCTGATATTCGTGTTCATCCAAAAGCACAGCACGATTCATTGCAAGCGGCAGATCCGGGAAATGACTAGTGCGTAGGGCTAGTATTAAATAACCAAATCTTCATATTACCTTTATTACATTTGTATGTTTATTCTGGGTGACATGGTGGTGCAGTAGTAATGCTGCTGCCTCATGGTAAGTAGAAAGTCCTCCCCGAGTGGAGTTTGAATTTTCTCCCAGTGTATGTTTTCCTCCCACAGAACAAAGACAAGCAGGTTAGGTGAACTGGCAAAGCTAAATTGGCCGTATTGGCCGTAGCATGTGTTTGGTATGTTCACCCTGCAATGGACGGGTGCCCTATCCAGGGTTTGTTCCTGCCTTGTGACCTATGTCAGCTGGGATACATACTGGCATCCCCCCCAACCCCTGCAGCCTTGGTCTGGAGTAAGCAGGTTAGAAAATATGACATGTTCATTCTATTTATTTATAGTTTGTAATAAATTTGTTATGGTGATCCTGATACTGTGTTGAGATATTAGTTAATTTAACTCTTTTAGGGCGGATGTCAACTTTTGTCGACAGGAGGGGTTGAGGGTGCATGTTTACAAAAGTTGACATCCAGAGGTAGAGGGCGACAATCAGCTGTTAATAGCGACAAAACTCACTGTAACATCACAGGTAGGGATGGGTACCGGTGTCCGGTGCCATTGTGGAACCGGTGCTGACATGAACGGTAGTAACCAGACCGAAAAGCAGCGCACAATTCTGTGCTTCATTTCGGTGCTTTTTTCCCTGAAAAATCCATCCAATCACTTCCTTTCCAAGGATAGTAGGCGGGCCCAGGTATGTACGGGTTTTTTTTTTAGAGCAGAGCTAAAATGCCGAAGCTGAAGCGCTCGAGAGTGTGGCTGTACTTCACAGCAAAAGATATAAACTCAGCAGCCTGCAACAAATGCTTAAAGGTAATAATGTGCAAAGGAGGTAACACCTCAAATCTAATGAAACACATGGCGTCGCATGGCATTTTTTTAAAAGCCGAAAAATGCACCGCATTTGATAACTTGCAGCAAGACATCACACCGAGCACATCTACTGCGGGTGTGGTGCCTGTTCTCGGAGTTAGCAACATCCAAGAACCCAAGGAGGAGAGTCCGGCCCCTAGCCCTGCCAGTGTAGCAGAAATAACTGATGATGATGATGGCAGCAGCACCCGTTCTTCTCTGGGTGAGTAGCTTAATGTTGTTCGTGCAATTTACGTAGGCTAACCACGTTATTACATTAATGCATGCAAGGTGAACTAGCAAACACCGTCGTAGTTACATGCGGCTGTCTTCTTGTTTGATGGCAGATACTCCCTTCACCCTGGCCAAAAAGGCTAAAATGACGAAAGAAAAAGTGGACAAAATTCATAGGGCAGTGACAAAATTTATAGTCAAAGATCTCCATCCATTTTCAACGGTGGAGTCACCATCATTCAGGTGAAAAATGTTGTATTACTCTTACATAAAAAAAAAAAATACTGTATAATACTGTAAAGTTAATATGTTCATAGCTGCTTAGCTTTGTAAATCTTCTCTAAATATTATAAGTAAACTATATTTGAATAAAAGGTGAGCTATATGTTTTATTTTTTATCTGGAAGAAAAAATTAATGAAAATTCAAATGTATTTTCTGTTTATTCTGGGAACTGGTTTATATGTTTTATTTATTTTATCCGAAAAAAAGAATTAAATTTCAAGTCAAAAACACTTTCCTTTTTTTTGAAATTTGTTTTTTGTTTTGTTTTGTGTTTTTTTTTTTTAATTCAGGGAGATGTCCACTGCCCTTAATCTAAGGTATCAGCCCCCATCGAGGGATGATCTATCCAACACACTTGTACCTGCTTGGTATTGCGTGGAGAAAAGCAACCTCATCCAGAATTTGGCACAGGTTAACAAGGTCGCTATCACCTGTGATGGATGGACCAGTATTGCTCAGGACCATTTCCTCACAGTGACTGTTCACTACATCTACAAAGGCAAAATCAAGCAGAATGTGCTTAGCACTGAAGCAGTTTATGAGTCACAAACAGGTCCAGTTGTCGCTAAAGAAATATCAAGTGTTGTGGAGCAATTTCACTTGGGAGGGAAAATAATTGCTGCCACTGTAGACAATGCCTGCAACATGGATGTTGCTTTGAAAAAATTTGACTTTTTAAAAGTGGGATGCTTTGCTCATACCCTCAACCTGGCCGCACAAAAGGTGTATGACATTCCTGCAGTTTCCAGCTGGTGTGCCAAAATCCGTTCAGTTGTGGTGTGGCTCAAACGTTCATCCTTGAGCAAAACTGTGCTCAGAGAAAAGCAGCGAATCCTGAGTAAGTAGCACATGTAGTTACATATCAAGAAGTATTGTTATTAATATTACCTTTTTTATAGTAATTTAAAATATGTTTGTGTCTATCTGTGCTTTAGATTTGCCAGAGCATAATGTCATTCTTGACGTTAAGACGCGCTAGAATTCTCTCTTCCTGATGGTGGAGAGATTTATGGAGCAGTTTGATACAATCCAGGCAGCTGCTCTGGATCTACGGCTGAGGAAGCCTATGGAGAAGGATAAGTAAGTGAATGACATGAGCATCACTTGCAAGAGCTAAATTACGTCAGTTACCTTTAACATTTTGAATATTTTTCAACAGGCTAGAAAGGTTCACGCACACCGATTTAATGAAGGCAGAGGAGTTTATTAAGTGCATGCAAGTCCTGTACACGTCAACCATGTGTGTGTCAAGTGACAAGTCACCCACATGCAGCCAAATTATCCCCACCCTGGCCAAGCTGGAGGCACATTTCAGACGATGTGATGAAGACAGTGTTTTCACCTCTTCAATAAAAGAGAAAGTCTGGGGTAGTCTGCAGAAAAGATATCAGGTATTTGCAGACAATATCAATGCGCATGAAAAATAGGGTTACCTTTTTTCAGTATCAGCTCCTATGTTATATCTTGTTTTACTTAAAGGATGAAAACCTTCAGAAATTTCTGAAGGAGGCCACAATGATGGACCCACGTTTTAAAGGCAGGCTAGGTGGTGAGGCAGCTACTGACATCTGGGACAGGTTGCAGAAGGCAGCAGTTGCAAATGCCACAGCAGCAGTTGCACAGGTATTTTCATTGTGTGTGTACAATCTTGTCCTTTTGCATCATGATGTAGTTTCTATGTTGAAGGAATGCTCTTTTACTATCTGTGTCTCCATAGCCTCCCACTGAGGACCCCAAAGCACACAGCGAGGTGGATGATGCGGACATGGACAAGCCAGAACAATATGTAATTTCAGATTTTTTCTAACACAACCACTACATTCTAAAAGTGATCTTTATTTATTTTGCAAACCTCACACATCTTTTTTTGTTGTTTTTCAGCTAAGTAAGGTCCAGAAGTCACCCTTAGAAAAGCTGTTTGAGGATGAAGACAGAGAGCTTCAACAGGCTGCTTCTCAAGCGGGTAGAGTCTCCCCTCAATCACAGAGCAGGTACAGAAGGAGCTTCAAATATACAAAAGACTGCCAGGAATTACCTCTGGACAAGACCCTGTGGCCTGGTGGTGGAGTAAGAGGGATACACTCCCCAATTTATCTGCCCTATCAGAAAAATACTTGTGTGTCCCAGCGTCATCAACGCCTTCTGAAAGAGTTTTCTCTTGTGCTGGGCATGCCATCAGCGAAGAGCGATGCCGTATAGCTCCAGAAAAGGCTAATATGATTATCTTCTTGCAAAAAAACTGCTAAACATCACAGGTTTCATGACAAAGTTTGTGTTTTCAATTGTTTAAGCACTGGTTCCAACCAAAGAAGTTATGTTTTATTGACAGAAAGGGCTAGGTTTGTTATAATTTTGTTTAAAAAAAATTACTGGGAAAAATAAAAACGCAAGAGGTTTTTGGACGAAGTTTGTGTTCTTTATTTTTTTAAGCACCGGTTCAAGCACCGTTTAAGCACCGGCACCATTTCAAAAGTACCGTTTTGGCACCGGTATCGGATAAAACCTAAACGATACCCATCCCTAGTCACAGGCATTCCCTCTCTGCTTGAAGGAATGTTAGAATCATTGACTCGGCATCTAATACTAATACTTGCATGTGCGTGAGTTATGAAATGTAAAGGCAAGATGGCATTGACATCTCACGAGGGAGCGAAGCGAGTGCTGAAAAGAAAATACTTAGCAGACAATGTTTTGCGCATTATTGCCGAGTCGGACTCTGATTTTTCAGAATCTGATTTTGTTGACGGTGATCAGAAGATCAAGCAAGAGAGTGAGGAACTGGTATTAGCTGATTGGATACCAGCCGATGCCACCCCAGCTGATAGGCTGCCAGCTGAGCGCATTCGCGTAGCCGATGTAGCTACGGCAAGGTTCGTGTGGGAGGAATAACCAGACATTGATCCGTGGGAGCCAAACCAGCGATCGGACTTCACAAGACAGCATGGCTTGCTGTTGGACACGAAAGATTACCTGCTGCAGGACTACTCCAGGCTGCTCTCTCCTGATGCTGCTTTTCAGCTACTGTCAGACGAGACAAAGGTATGCAGAGCAATTTTTTGAATCATGGGCTGCGCTTGCAACGTATTCTCGTTTTTCAAAGTGGAAACGCACAACAAAAGACAAGATTAAAGGCTTTGTTGCATTACAATTAGAGATGGGACTAGACTGGCAATATAACTTCAGGGAGCATTGGTCTAAATGTGCTTTGTCCCCTAGTGGCTTTGGACAGGTTATGCCGCGTGATAGGTACATGCTGCTGCAAAGTTTTATTCACTTCTGTGATAACCAGAAGCAAATCCCAAGGGGTGAGCCAGGCTATAACCCCATGCATAAAGTTCAGTCCCTGCTTGACATTGTGGAACCAACATACTGTATAAACAATTTTATCAGCCTGGCAATGATGTCTGTGCACGAATCTATGATAAAATAAAAGGGACGTCTTTTTTTCTGCCACTATATGCCAGATAAGTCCACAAAGTATGGAATAAAAGGATTTTCTACTGGCAGAAGCAACCACTGGTTTCTCCCTGAAAGTAATTACAGTGATTCCTCGCTATATCGCGCTTCGATTTTCGCGACTTCACTCCATTGCGGATTTTAAATGTAAGCATATCTAAATATACATCACGGATTTTTCACTTGTTCACGGATTTCTGTGGACAATGGGTCTTTTAATTTATGGTACATGCTTCCTCCGTTTGTTTGCCCAGTTGATTTCATACAAGGGACGCTATTGACGGATGGCTTAGAAGCTACCCAATCAGAGCATGTATTACGTATTAAATAAAACTCCTCAATGATATACAATATGCTTCCCGCTCAGTGCTTGATTGTTTGCTTTTCTCTGTCTCTCTCACTCTCTCTGACATTCTCTGCCTGACGGAGGGGGTGTGAGCAGAGGGGCGGTTTAACTAGAGGATACGGACGCACCTGTAAAAAATGCTGAAAGACTACCTTCACATTGCTCTCTTTTTTGCGGCCTCTTTATCGCGGTGCGCATACTTAAAAGCCCACGTATTGATTTTTTGATTGTTTGCTTTTCTCTCTCTCTCTCTCTCTGACATTCTCTGCTCCTGACACGCATTTTTTTGAAGAGGAAGATATGTTTGCATTCTTTTAATTGTGAGAAAGAACCGTCATCTCTGTCTTGTCATGGAACACAATTTAAACTTTTGACTTAAGGGTGTTATTTCATGTCTAGAGGGCTCTAATAATGTTTAACAGTGTGGGAGAATTTATAAGGGCTTAAAATATATTAAAATAATCATACAAACATATGGTTTCTACTTCGCGGATTTTCACTTATTGCGGGGGGTTCTGGAACACAACCCCCGCGATCGAGGAGGGATTACTGTACATATACAGAAAAGTATTTCTTTCAAAAACAGAACTGTCCCTTGACAAGTCAGGTTGTGCTGGAGCTGCTTCAGGGCTATGAACATTTGGGTCATGTTGTGTACATGGACAATTTTTATATAAATGCCCAGAATTGTTCATAGAGCTACAGAGCAGGGGAATTGGAGCTTGTGGCACAGTGAGGGTGAACAGGAGACACATGCCTTCACAGTTGAAGCCAGAGAGGCTGAAGACAAGAAAAGAGGTGACAATATGGTTTTCATACGGGCGGAAAACTTGGTGGCAGTGGCATGGCACGATGTCAAAACGGGTGACTTGTCTCTCTACAGTACACACTAACAATATATGTGAGAAAGTGCAGTAATAGACAATTGAAAAGGAGGCACCAGTGCAATTTGCTGCTTTAAGCAATCATACTTTGCTATGTAACATCTATGTGATATGTATGTGAAATCATATAGTATACAGGCTCATACAACATGCAAAACAGTAACATTTGTCAAACGTAAATATTTTTGTGTTGATTTGATTTTTTTTTTTAAAAAGTAAATTTTTGGAAAAATATTCTGCCCTGGGAGAAAAGAAACAAAAAAAATTAGTCCTAAAAGAGTTCAATACAGGCAGATTCATTAACATAAGCCATTCTAAAACACTGTCATTATACAAAACATTCCTGAGCTCTTTAAAAATAATGCTCAGTATTAGAAATCACACACATTCAATGCTTGTATCATTATAAACTTCAGAAACAGTGGTATCACTAGTGCTGGGTAGTATACCTGTTCATACCAAAAACTGTTCTTTATTTTTGATATGGTATGGATTTTTCTTATACCAGAACACCAGTTTAAATAGCCTAAACAACATTCGAACATGGTGCAGCGGCAAACTGTTTAACACTAGAATTACCAGAGCCTACTTAAAAACTCGTAATTCCGTCCCACCTTAAACTGCTTCTTAAATCTCTTCACACCTCTCCGCAGCCCTTTGTCTTCTAAATGTGTTGATAAAGAGAAGCTCGGAGCAGCCGGCTATTCCATCCCCCACCAATTTAGAACGTGCACGAACTTCTCTCAGCTCATGCCTTGATTGAGTATCTGGGAGTGAAGTGGAGTTTTAGAGTGGAAATAATAGATCGTTGTTTGGAACACACGCATTTCATGTCTGTTCCGTTTCTACAGTAATCTGTGTCAACACATTGTTAAAACAGAAACGTTTTTATATTCTAGTAGTAGATGACAAAATGTAGGCATAAACTGTATAATGTATGAAGCCTGAAGTCCAAATAGCAAAGAAACATTTTCACAAGAATAACACAATTGCACTTTTATTCAAAAATATAACTGCAGAAACAAAAGCCACCTAAACATGTGACATTGACACTCCTTTATTGTAACTGCCTCCGTGGCTCAATAGACTCACCCCCCGCTTGGGAATCAAAAGGTCACGAGTTCGATCCTGTGCTCCTCCGCTTGAGAAGTAAACTGCTCTTAGTCTTACTGTTTTAAAATAAAAGCATACATTTGATTTCAGTATGTAACAGCCGGTGCAATTTATGATCCTTGTAAAGGCTAGCTTTTTTTTAATTCACTTTTCATTCTCTCAGTCGCTTCAGAATCAATCCATACAACCCCATCTGACACGGCTGTTTTCACTAAAGACGCGCTATAGCTCTGCAGTGTACCACGATGCATACTAACGCCAAACACCCTCAACCCAGGAACATATATTGGTGTAAAGTATAACAAAAGTGCACTTTTATTCAAGTGCACTTTTTCCATCGCCTTTTCCTGTAAGAAGCAATGTACACACTTCTCTCTATGCTGTGGTTTCTATTACACACCTGAAAGAAAGAGACAATACATGTGAAAAATAATCGCACTAATGCAATATTATTTGAAAGCGAACAGCGTCAGATCGGGTGTGAATTTAGGCAGGAACTGGAAATTCTCTGTTGGGACCTTCCCCAGGGAAGAAAGTGCAGTTTCAGGTGCTCATTCAGTGTAATAGAAACCATAGCACAGAGAGTGTGTACACGGCAACAAGTACACGTCGTAAATGTAGGGACGGTCCTTGGGTGTGTGGAACTGTTAATATTTGAATGTGATGATTTTATATAGCACGGAATGAAAATCTGCACTTCTTAGCATTGCACCATGCAAGCTGTCGTATCAATCGCCTACTGTAACTTGCTTTCTTTTTCTTCGGTTATACAGGTAGTTTTGAATAAAAGTGCACTTGTTTTGTTTGCGAAATGAAGTGTCTGCGTGCACTTTTTGTGGCATTACACGTGTATTTTTGAGCATGCCCTTTGAGCAGTATATAAAGTATTGAAAAGTATAACAAAACAACGGGCAGATGGGGAGTGTCTGATGATTGCATATAGCGCCGGTTACTGCTCTTTACTATTCTCTCCTCTGCGTGCCGGAGTACAAAGAAACAGAATACAGACTGCCTTCTTCGTATCTCACCGTCACTTGATTTTCTTTTTATTCAGTTTTATTGAGTGTTCCTGCCAGTCCCGCATGTTGCTGTATGCTGGATATTTTCACATGTATTGTCTCTTTCTTTCAGGTGTGTAATAGAAACCACAGCATAGAGAGAAGTGTGTACATTGTTTCTTACAGGAAAAGCGATGGAAAAGTGCACTTGAATAAAAGTGCACTTTTGTTATACTTTTACACCAATATATGTTCCTGGGTTGAGGGTGTTTGGCGTTAGTATGCATCGTGGTACACTGCAGAGCTATAGCGTCTTTAGTGAAAACAGCCGTGTCAGATGGGGTTGTATGGATTGATTCTGAGCGCGACTGAGAGAATGAAAAGTGAATTAAAAAAAAAAGCTAGCCTTTACAAGGATCATAAATTGCACCGGCTGTTACATACTGAAATCAAATGTATGCTTTTATTTTAAAACAGTAAGACTAAGAGCAGTTTACTTCTCAAAACGGAGGAGCACAGGATCGAACTCGTGACCTTTTGATTCCCAAGCGGGGGGTGAGTCTATTGAGCCACGGAGGCAGTTACAATAAAGGAGTGTCAATGTCACATGTTTAGGTGGCTTTTTGTTTCTGCAGTTATATTTTTGAATAAAAGTGCAAATGTGTTATTCTTGTGAAAATGTTTCTTTGCTATTTGGACTTCAGGCTTCATACATTATACAGTTTATGCCTACATTTTGTCATCTACTACTAGAATATAAAAAAACGTTTCTGTTTTAACAATGTGTTGACACAGATTACTGTAGAAACGGAACAGACATGAAATGCGTGTGTTCCAAACAACGATCTATTATTTCCACTCTAAAACTCCACTTCACTCCCAGATACTCAATCAAGGCATGAGCTGAGAGAAGTTCGTGCACGTTCTAAATTGGTGGGGGGATGGAATAGCCGGCTGCTCCGAGCTTCTCTTTATCAGCACATTTAGAAGACAAAGGGCGCTGGCGGAGAGGTGTGAAGGGATTTAAGAAGCAGTTTAAGGTGGGACGGAATTACAAGTTTTTTCGTAGGCTCTGGTAATTCTAGTGTTAAGGGGGGGACCTTTTTCACTGCTGCACCACTAAACAGGCATGCAACGGAGTACATGTGTTAGTGGAGGTATTGGGCGGTGAAAATGGACAGAGAACATTCCTAAACGGAAGCTGTAGCAGAAGATAAAGTTGAACATGATGACACAGAACAACTTTTGATGAAAAAAGGTGCCATGTCTGTTGTCTGAAGATACTTTGGTTTTAAAAGTTTGGATGTGGACCATTATGTTCAAATATGTGAATACTGTTTCTATAGTAGTGGATAATACTGCAAGCCAAGTTGTACTTGTTTTATTTTTTTTTCAATACTGTGTAATGTACCTGTTTACTGTGTGATAGTGTGACAATGCCGGTCCCCAACAGACTCCCTTTACCCACATGGGAGTCTGTTGAACCAACACCGTCAATAGTTATGACCAAGATGAGCTGAGAAATTTCATTGAAGCCAGGAGATGGTGGAAAGTGCTTTTGTTAAAAACAGTCATAAATAAAACCAAAAGTGCCCATTGTGCAGTGTTCAGAAAAATACAGTACCCAAAAAAATAGCAAATCCATAAAACCAGTGAAACGTGGGGATAAAATCTATTATAAATAAATCCATTAAAATGTAGTCTCTCTCTCCTCGCCAGATTGCAGCACACCACCTTCTGTCTCCACGGCTCACCCTTCACTGGTGTTGCTGGCACAGCCTTTGCAGAACGAACTACTTTCTGCCAAACCCTGTCTTGGCTGCCGCCACATTGCTCAGCCAGTCCATCCGAGGTCGGCACACCTCCTGTCTTCCTTCGCGCTCATTCAGTCGCTCCTCAGATCCATTGGGAGGTCTTACATTTTGCTCGTCCCACTCTACACGCTTAGTCAGTGGATGAACCAGCCCCTAGATGGCCTCAGCCTGCGCTCCCTCACAGAGCCCCAGCTCAAGCTGTCTTCACCTCCCTGGTGTCTGGATTGTCTCCCATGACTGCCGTTTCCCTTCTTTAACATCCTTGTGTTCTATTTTTTCTTTTTTCCTTCCCCCTATCCTGCCAGCCCATAAATATATGTCTCCGTGGGAGCAGCGCCTTATTCACACGACGCAGTAAGCCAATGAAGCAATTGAGAACAATCGGGTGCGACTTGCCCCAATCACCTTATCAACTCCCCATGGTCGTGCAATCATGCCCACGGAGAGGGACACGGCAAACTGGATTTAAAAATTGACTTTTTTTTTTTTTTTTTTTTTTTGAAGCCGCGGACCCACTATACCCAAAATAGCATTATAAATGCAAGTTTTGTTTTATTATTTATGTATATAGCTTAGCTTGAAGCAAGGTCCATATTAATGCAACTGCCTAAATGATGGTTCAGTTGGTAAAGATGTCATCACCAAGTTGCACTTGTTTTATTTTATATTGGTGAATACTGTGTAATGAACCTGGGCTTGAAGTTTTGAAGTAACAGTATTATTACTGGGAGTTGCACTATTATTAATTTTATTGTTATTATTTATTATTTAAATATTATGCAGTTTAATGATGGTAAAGTTGTTTAAAAAGTAACTAACTTGTCAGTGGACAAAGATTGTTAACATTAACAGAAAGTGTAGTTGGTTTACAAAAAATATTTACTATTTATTCCTTTTCTAAGACATGTTCAGTGTAATACAACTTTTGACAAGCACCTCTAGATATTTTACTAAATCTAAATGCCTCTTTGGATGATTGACAATATGTTGTCAAAATTTTAGTTTGTCTGCAAAATTTGTTCAATAAAAAGGTTCTATATTTTAACTGCAACTGTCATGCAATGTGATTCCTTCTCTTCATTAGTGCCCCACTCCTGGAAAACTATGACTTTATGGGGCCATGCAAACCAGTATTAATACTTGTGTGCACATTAAAAAAAAAATTTTGTACAATGTACAATTCTCATGACAGTGGAATAGGTTATTCTTAGCCAGTCTACTGCAGTAATTGCAGTGGAAAATGTGGTTAACTCATGCATGGGAAAAAAATACTGTTGAATACCGTGAAACCGGTACAATTTTGAAAAATACCATGATCTAGAATTTTGGTCATAGCGCCCAGCACTAGGTATCGCACATCCTTAATAAGCAAGGCCTTAGCTGAAAGACGGCAGATATGTTGCTCCAAAACCTGTATATGTTGTTCAGCATTAATGGTATCTTCCCAGATGTGCAAGCTACCCATATCAATGCATCCCAGGCTATCATGAATGCTGGCTTTTGAACTGTGTGCTGATAACAAAAAAGATGGCTCCTCTCCCTTTTAGCTTGGAGAACACAGTCCATGTTTTATAAAAAGAATTTCAAATTCTGACTCATCACACCACAGGACAGTTATTTATTTTGTATCAGTCCATCTTGAATGAGCTTGAGCCCAGAAAAGGCTGTGGCCCTATGTATTTGGATCACGTTTATACATGGTCTCTGCTTTGTATGGTGTTCACAGACAATGGTTTTTGTAAATATTCCTGTGTCTATGCAGTGATTTCCACTATAGAATCACATCTGTTTTCAACGCAATGTCACCAGACATTAAAGCCATGCAATATTGGTTTTCGACACTTGCATTCACTGAATCTTTTAAAGATTACATACCGCAGAAAATAAAATCCCTAAATTCTTTGCAATGTTGACAAGCATTGTTCTTAAATTGTTACGCTATTTGCCTGTGCAATCTTTCATACAGTGGTAAACGCTTCCCATCTTAACTTCTGAGAGATCCTTCCTTACTGGAATGCTTGTTTTATACCTAATCATGTTACAACTAATTATATTAATTGGCATCAAGTCTGTAGGATGTTCCACCAGGTGCTTTTCAAGCACTACACAACTGTTTTTTGTTGCCCCTTGTCAATTTTTTTAAACATACTGCTGGCATCAAATTCAAAATAAGCATATAATTTTCAAAAACAAACAATTCTCAGTTTTATGGATTTGATATGTTGTCTTTGTACTATTTTCAATTAAATATACAGTGGAACCTCGGGTCATGACCGTAATTTGTTCCAAAACTCTCGTCGTAACCCGATTTGGTCGTGACCCGAATTGATTTCCCCCATAGGATTGTATGTAAATACAATTAATCTGTTCCAGATCATACAAATTGTATGTAAATATATTTTTTTTTAAAAAGATTTTTAAGCACAAAAATAGTTAATTATGCCATAGAATGCATAGCATAACAGTAAACTAAATGTAAAAACATTCAATAAGACTGAGAAAACCTTGAACAGAGAAAAGTAATATTATAAGAATTCACGCTATAGCCTTATGAACTGCTCGCTGTAAACACTTTTTTTTTACATGAGTTTTAAGCACAGGGAAAAACATGAACATCTGAAAAATCTGTAATTTAATAAACAACCAAGAAAAGTAACATTGCAACAATGCACGCTACGAACCGACTGCTGTAAACAGAAGTGAAGTGGAGGTTAAAATCCAATAGAAAAAAAGTCTTCATTGAATGCAACGCTCGAATCAGTCTCTTTAAAAACAAGCCCGGCGCATTCTTTAACTGCCTTCTCGACCGGCCAGCCAGACCCAACCCCCCCCCATCAACCTGGGGTGTAGTTAAAAAAGAAAACAAAGCACCTAGAAACCCAGAACTGTCAAATATAAATACAAATAGTCAATATAAAATCCTCATTAAAATAAACACTCAATCCTGCTTAGCCCAAGCCATGGTTGCAAGTTGCTCAAGCTTATTCTAACAGCACTGGGCAAAAAGCAGTCCTGGATGGAGTACCAGTCAATAGCAGAGCTGATTTAAGCCCACACCCCCAAAATTTACATGAAGGTCAGCTTTGGATTGCCAGTTAACTTATATACATCATTGAAAATGTCTATGAAAATCAGGAACGCTTGTAAGAAAATCCATTCAGATAAGGAGAGAATGTATAAACTTCATCAAATTCACAAAATCCCAAGAGAAGGATTAGAGCTCCTGTTTATGGAGTGGGACATTAATGTTTATGGTTATACCATAAGTTTATTGTTGGGTTAATAATTCAATATATTGCATTGTTATTTATTTGATTTGCTGTGAAGTCGTGTCTCTGTGTGTGGATTGTGCGAGTTGGGCGAATGCTGGGTGTGTTCCTGGAATCTCTACAAAAAAAAATAAACAATTCACCATCCCTTCCATGTGTGAATATGAGTGGCACTGAACCGCTACAGGGGTATAAGAAAACTCGGAGGCCTTAAAGTAAATCATTTGGTAGGCAGCAATGGCTGACTGCTGCATTTAATTATATTATTCTGCATGTACAGGAATCACAAAGATGCATGCAAGACTTAGAAGGGGAAAGCCAACAGAGCCAATATGAAACAATATAAAGCATCCAAAAACATATTAGCAATACGAGTTCCCAAAAAGCATCACAAAGCTTAGCCTGACCCAAAAGTAGGCTAACAATTTCAAAATCTGTCAAATATTCAAACAGTTCCCAAACAGATTACCTTACAAGACAAACATGCTCCAACAAAATGTTTTACCTAGTCCAAACTCTCATGTGCCACTTTGTGAGTCTCTTAAGGTTGGTCAACTTGCTTTGAAAACATTTTTATGTTATATGTGATTTACCTGGCAATATTTTTGCCTTGATTCTCACATATATCAACTGGAAAGTATACCAGATCTTGACCTGGAAAAATGACACCACTGCTGACTATAAAAGAATTCAGGACTCTGCACTTTGATAGGGCATCAAAAGTGCTGCAAAGACTCTGAGCTCTGAATTTTTCTATAAAGAAAAAAAAAATACTCCCTTTTACTTGTCATAAGTTCCTGTGCTGCTTGTTTTTCTTTTTTTAAAAGCAAGTATATTGTTTCAACCATAATGTCCACAATACAGAAAGAAGGATATTACATTGACATTTTATGTTGATGTTGATCAACAAATATACTCAAGCTGCCACTTATCAATTTTTGTCTGCCTTTGGGGATAAAATCTTGGAAATGTCACATTAAAATGGCCATGACCATATTACGAATCTGTAAAAGAAAATGACAGACCACCAGATGTTGTTTTAGTCCAAACAGAATAAAGCCAGGATTGACATCAGAATCATATTTTATCATCATACTACTTGTGCCCAAATGGTGTAGTTTCCAATTTATTTATGACATTTCTTATACTATTTACAGATCTGTAAAGGAAAGTAGAAGATGGGTTACAGCACAATGTGTGTGTGAAAGAAACTCATATGTTCATGTCAGTATAAGTAAAATGGTATCTAGTTGAAAGTAATAATTATGCTGTTATGATGTGATCAACAGCAGATGTGAAACTTTCATACCGAGAGAATTACAATGACTCATCACAACTAGTGTTTTTTAATTCAGTTAAAAATAACGCAAGAAATACCGCTGCGATACTCCTTTGCATGGGCTGTACTTCATGCTCGGAGTTATTCAGATTTGCATTGCTGTTCTTCAGTGTTGTATTTGTCACTGGTGAGTTTTCCTATATGGTAATCCTGAATTAAATGGGCTAGGAATCAGTAGTACAAAAAATAAAATCTGGAAAAAAAAAAAAAAACCTCACTCAGTCCAAGTTTGTTATTTAATGGGACTAAAATGAGTTCATATAATTTATTGGCACACATATGCAGCTAGAAGACGACTTGAAAGTTTATCTAATGGTAATTCCCCCCGCAAGCTCAAGGTTGGTACTGTTGCCTAATGCTTCTCCTCCTTTCTCCAGTACAGATCAGACAACCAGCAGTTGTAGGGACATTACTTCTGAGTCACAGGTTTCTGGCCCCATCATTTTCAGTTAGTCTGTTGTTTGACTATAGTCTGAAAGACCTTATTTTGTTGTTTTTTCTTTTGTCATCAGTTATACTGGGTACACCTTTGACGTGCCTCAACATTTTATCTTGTTTTGTCATATCTTACAATTTCATATACATATACTGTATATTGTGACCACCGGGAGCATTGCAGTACCCCAACCCTCAGACAACCACACAGATACAAGTCCCAAAATAAATAAAAGGTTTCAAAAGCGGCATAAAGCAAAGTACAATTCTTCTTCTCTCCCTTTTCTTTACCTCCACACCTCCCAGGCAAGCTCTATCCATCCTCCACACACGACTCCAACTTGCTTGGATAAGGTCGAGCAACTCCTTTTATCTTGGGCCAGGGACTACTTACAGTGCCAGGGCATAACCGAACGGAAGTACTACTGGGTCAATCGGAAGCCCCATAAAGTTGAGCACTTAACTGCCTGCAGCACCATCTGGTAGCATCCAAAGACCCCAGCAGAGCTGTCTCACTGCACTACAGTACTCAATATTCCCTGCAGGAATCCGAGTGGGTCCAGAAGCCCAGGGATGCTGCCATCTAGTGGGTCAGTGAAGTATACTGCTTTGAAACAGAACCTCTCCCAACCCATCTGTTACATTGCCTTCCCTTCCAGTAAAAGGAATAAATCCCAGCTGGGACACCAGCCCATGCATGTTGGCCTTTGCAATAAAATAAATATAAAAGTAAATTTTAGACAGACACACACTTATCAATCCATCCACCTTATGCCTTGTAATAACTTGTCGTGAATGTAAACCTAAAATAAATGGCAAGTTATGGCCAGCCTACACCAATTTCTAACAATCGATATAGAGACAGGCCCAATTAAAATTGCTATTATTCATCTTGCCATTATAACTTACTATTATATACTGTGAATGCAGAACCACAGGGATTGGCATCCCGAAGGAAATGGACAGCAATTTCTTGCCTGATCACGAGTCCATAAGGGGAAGTTATGAATGAACAGGCATCCCGGCAGGATGGATTGATGGTACCTTTCCCGGTTGGGGCCCATAACGAAGGACAGAGACTGCTTCCCAGAACCATGCGTTTCCCCATATACACAGAGGGGTAGCATTCCTCTGGTGGAACTCCTACTGATACACCCACAGGACACTTTTGGAGTTGTAGTTCTGATGGGCAACACTGCTGGGGCGCAACCAGAGGGAGCAGCAGCGGAACACCACCAGTACTTTTGGGAGCTCTTGCCTGACCAGGAAGTGCATCCAAAGTGCAATGCTGTTGCACTGGAAGTACTTCTAGGTCCAGCATAAAAGGACCTGCCTCCTCTACATCAGGAGTCAGAGTCGGGAGGCACTGGATGACACCCGCAGAGTAGTGGTGAACCACTGCTTTATTTTTTCCAGTATCTAACTGTTCAAACATTTGAGAAAAGAATTGTTTAATAAATTACCTTTTCTGCTGTTAGGTCAAACATATGATTTATTAAATGTTAGGGGAAAAAAAACAACCTGCAAAACAGAACAGTCTATAGTTCCCAAAGATTGTGCAATTGCAACATCTATTAGAAACACAACAACATGATCATTCCTAGAAAATTAGCAACATTTTTCAAGATTTAGCCAAAATAGATAGATCAATTGTTATATTACCAGCCTCATTCATGAAACGCTTCTCTTCATAAACACGAACTATTTTCAATAAGAATAATATACGGAAAAACTGAATGTGGTAAGTGGAATATTAATAGTGAGACGTGTTATTTGTAAATCAGATCAGTCTCAATGATTACTGCTTTTTTCATTCAATTTCTCCACAATTTGCTTGTTGAATTCCATCAAAATATGCTTGTTGTTCTTTCACAGTGGCAGGCTATATACTGTAAAGAAAAATATGATCCTTATCGACTACATGATTTATGTCGCCATGTGCACGTAATGAATTGATTCACTGACATTTTCTGTTCAGTAAATAAAAAAGATATACTGCTTAACATGAATATTAAAATTTAAAATCAAATATTCTTTGCAATATCTTTCAGGATACAGAAGGCTGAAGCCTTTTTTTTTTTTTTATATGGCCACACTTTCTATCCATTAGTGTTGACAAAATTTACGCATAAATGGGCTGCAACTTGTGATTTTAACTAAGTCCTCTCTGTGTGGAGGACTGTCTTTGACTAGCCAGTAGAGGCTGGAAACAGTATGGTCCAATTTCCATCTGCTCGATCGACATTTATCATAAAATGCATTGTACAGAAAACGAAGTTCACATGATCCTGTGTTGATCAATGTCTTGTTCACATCACGTAAAAGCTTGGACTGTAAACAAGTTAAACACTTTCCAGTTAATAAACTCTGCATCTACATAAATAGTTGCCTCTTCTCCACGGTTACAAATCTTCAGGTGTATATCGATTTGTATGAGCTGAATGATTAGTAGTCTCATCAAAATGAAGGACATTCCCAGCTTGTTCAGAGACTTCTCCGGCAAGCAATGACTTCTAACAAGGAGCAATATCAAAAGTAGTAAAACAGGCACGCTGTTTTACTACTTGAAAATTTAGGTGGGATTTTACGGTCAGTGAACATTGTTTTCAATAGCTATCCGAGACTGGTGTACAATTTGTAAGAACAGTGCAAATCAAATACTTTCAGCACCTACAAATCTTCAGTAGACAGTACATCAGTGTTGGACATGGATTTCTTTGTTTCTCTGGCTTCTTCACTGCATAAGGGAATTGTACTAACCTTTGCTGCACTAGCTGAAGAGGAGCTGAATGTGGTGTAAATTCCAGTCATTTTATTTCTGCCTTCTCATTGTCAATGTTTATTTTACATTTTCAGTGACTTGCTAGCACAGCTTCAACTATTCCTATTCCTGTCAACCCTTTTCTTCCATAATTTACATTTTGCATGTCCTCCGTCTTCATCTCTATGGAGCCATAGCTTGTATTTTGAGCTACATTTTTTTGTATGAAAATGTGCTATATAAATAAATGATGTTGTATTTCTCATTTGTTTAGCAGAGTTTATCGAACACATATTTACCTAGAATTTTGGCATATGCATTACAGATCACTACAACTGTTGTGAGATCTCCTAACATTAATGAATGTAATCCTCTTTTGAAGATTTTGCTAATTTACAAAATTACATGACAGAGAGGTTGCGAGGATGCGCAAGATATCAGCTAATTCAAGCAAAACTTGAATTTTCCTTTATTTTTGTTCTCTTTTATACAATTTTATCAAACCAAGTTTTGTTTTTATGATTTAATTTCTATTTCCCATTTAACAGGGGAGAAACAAACAAAACTCTCACTCAATCAAATATTCAGAAACTCCAATCAATTAAAACTACAGTTTTCTGGATGATAGCGGTTCTACTCAGAGGTTCTCATGTATTTCTAGGCTGTCCAACATCAACTCTGTTTAACAGTTCTAATTACCTGGGGCTCATAATGTCACAACAACAATATGGATTCTCATATTACTATTATTCTTCTTCTCTCTCTATTAAAAAATGTTTTTCTTTATGTTGCATTTTGCTTAGCTGAAAAAGGAAGATATTAACTTGAAGCTGCTTCAAAATTAGTGAATGTGTCCTGTGCTACCAGGATAGCCTCCGAGCTCCCCTTGAGAATTTCAATATGAAGCTTTAAAAATTAGATGCATGAATGATGTACTTATAGTGAAAATATACATTTTACAAGTTTTGTTTGTTTTTTGAAAACCAAATGTCAACTTTTAGATACTTAGCTTGCCTAAGCAATATAGCGCTCACTTCGATTTTTCCTCACCCTGCACAGACTCCTTATCTGGACTCTCATCTGTCTTCTCATTCCTATGCTCCGTTTCATTCTCAGAAAAGTGATAACATCTCACAGACTTGATCGTCTGTTAAACCCAGGTAACACAAAGGAATGCACCCTGAATACTTCCAGTGAAACCTGTGAGAACATTGCTGTATTTTTCAATCAAAAAATTAATGATATTAGAGATAACATAGTATATGTCCCCAACACTGCAGAACCTCCAAAGCCCGGGTACTCCATTATAAACAAATTAAATGCTTTCACCAGGATAGATTTACCTGAATTACATAGTATAATCTCTCAACTGAAACATTCCACCTGCGTCCTCGATCCATTACCAACAAGGTTTTTCAAATAAATATCAGGCGTGCTAATTGACAATACTCTGGACATAGTTAATTCGTCATTAGATACGGGGGTCTTTCCAGACTGTCTTAAGACTGCTGTAGTTAAACCCCTACTCAAGAAAAATAATCTCGACCCCTCTGCCTTTGAAAATGTTAGACCCATCTCCAACCTGCCCTTCTTAAGTAAAATTCTAGAGAAGGCAGTCATTTTGCAATTAAATGACCACCTAAATAAACATGCTATTCTTGATAAATTTCAGTCAGGCTTCAGAACAAATCACAGCACAGAAACTGCACTTGTTAAAGTAGTAAATGACTTGCGGGTAAATGCAGACAGAGGCCATTTAACTGTTCTTATCCTCTTAGATCCGAGTGCTGCATTTGACACCATTGATCACAATATTCTTAGAAATCGCCTTAGTCAATGGGTGGGCCTCTCTGGCAGTGTCTTAAATTGGTTTGAATCCTACCTGGCAGGTAGAAAATTCTTTGTGAGTTGTGGTAATCAAATCTCAAAGACACGTGATATCCGATATGGTGTTCCACAAGGCTCTATCCTGGGTCCGCTGCTTTTCTCAATCTATAAGCTTCCGTTGGGTCAGATTATCTCAGGTTACAATGTGAGTTACCACAGCTATGCTGATGACACACAGCTGTACTTATCAATAGCACCTGATGACTCTGACTCTTTCGATACACTAACACAATGTCTTACTGATATTTCTGAATGGATGAATAGTAATTTTCTCAAACTAAATAAAGAGAAAACTGAAATTTTAGTAATTGGCAATAATGGATTCAATGAGGTTATCAGAAATAAACTTGATGCATTAGGATTAAAAGTTAAGACAGAAGTAAAAAACTTAGGGGTAACTGTTGACTGTAATCTGAATTTTAAATCGCATATTCATCAGACCACTAGGACAGCATTTTTTCACTTAAGAAACCAGGGCTGTGGAGTCGGAGTCAATTTTGGGTACCTGGAGTCTGAGTCGGCAAAAAGTTAACCGACTCCAACTCCTACGAAATTTAAATGGGAATTAAAAAAGTAAGTTGAAATGTCCCAATTCACAAACAGTCATAATGAACTACTTCTCTGCTGTAAGAATAAAGGCCAATGCATGCAGTGCATAATGTTACCACAAAACGAACATGTCAGGTAACCATGAAGCATGCTTTTCATTGACTGTATGCGTCACTATATAGGATGTAATACACAGGTAAGGTGCGGCACCGCTTTCCATTGTGTCGTGTTCCACTGTTACAGGGAACTGTGAACCTAGCCTAAAGCCCACTGATTTTAGATTGCATTTAAAGGGAACCCAAGGTCAGAGGAATATGGAGGCTGCCATATTTATTTCCTTTCCCTTAACTATAACTGTATTCCAAGTTTAATATAGGTTTTCCAGATATTGTTTTTAGTTCATATAGTTAAGCTTTTTTTTTGTTTTTAAAGTTAAAAATACCAAAGAATGTGGTTTGTATTTTTGAACCAATACATTTCCTGTTCCTGATTTTTATGCCTGCTATTACTATCCAGACACTTGTTAAAAAAATAAATAAACAAAACCTTGTTTTCATTGTGTTTGTCTTTAATCTGGCATTATAGTAGAGTGTTGGCTTCCCAGCCAGTAGTTCTGTGGTGAAATGACATGTATGTTGCCTTCCTTTCCTTCAATGGATGTAGAAAATACATTAGCATAGTATATACATACAGAGGAGTCGGAGTTGGGGAGTCGGAAGATTTAGAAACTGAGGAGTCGGAGCATTTATCTACCGACTCCACAGCCCTGTAAGAAACATAGCAAAAGTTAGACCTCTTATATCATTGAAAGATGCTGAGAAATTAATTCACGCTTTTGTTTTCAGTAGACTGGATTACTGTAACGCACTCCTCTCAGGACTACCCAAAAAAGACATAAATCACTTGCAACAAGTGCAGAATGCAGCTGCTAGAATCCTAACTAGAAAAAGAAAATCCGAACACATTTCTCCAGTTTTGATGTCACTACACTGGTTGCCTGTGTTATTCAGGATTGACTTTAAAATACTGCTTATGGTTTATGAAGCCTTAAATAATCTCGCTCCATCTTATACATCGGAATGCCTGACACGTTATATTCCAAATCGTAACCTTAGATCTTCAAATGAGTGTCTCCAGTGAGGTGGCCTTCTGCTGTTATGCACCTAAAATCTGGAATAGCCTGCCAATAGGAATTCGCAAGGCAAATACAGTAGAGCACTTTAAGAAACTGCTGAAAACACATTACTTTAACATGGCCTTTTTATAACTTCACTTTAACTTAATACTGATACTCTGTATGTTCAATTCATCATAATAACTATTCACAGTGGCTCCAAAATCTATACTGACACCTACTCTCTCTTCTGTTTCTTTTTCCGGTTTCTTTGTGGTGGCGGCCTGTGCCACCACCACCTACTCATCATGATGCACCAACATTGATGGAATGAAAGCCAGAAGTCTACGTGACCATTATCATCAGGTCCTTCCATGAAAACCCTAAATACAAAGACTGCTGTTTGATTTATGTTAGGTAAATTGTCCAGAGGGGACTGGGCGGTCTGTTGGTCTGGAACCCCTACAGATTTTATTTTTTTCTCAGCATTTGGAGTTTTTTTTTTTTTGTTTTTTCGGTCCACCCTGGCCATCGGACCTTACTTATTCTATGTTAATTAATGTTGACTTATGTTTATTTTTTATTGTGTCTTCTATTTTTCTATTCATTTTGTAAAGCACTTTGAGCTACATTTTTTTGTATGAAAATATGCTATATAAATAAATGTTGATTGATTGATCTCCTAAAGAAATCTGTAAAATCCTTTAATCCCTCCAAAAAATGACACAATACCTAGTAACTGTTCTCGACTGGATGATAGTTTTTATAGTAGATGTTCTGCATTTAACCTGAAAATTTTGAATCGAAGAACACAAATTATTCAAAAACGTTCACAAAGTTTGCCAAATTACTTTAATGCATCACTGCAAACCATGCAGGACTAGAGATTACTTGAGACTCTGCCATACAGTTTTGCCCAAAAGAATATAAAAGAGTTTGGGTCTTTTTGTAAATTTGCTAACATTTCTTTACCTGCTCAGTATGCACAGAGGGCCTGACTTGGCCAAATCTATATAAAAGTGACGGATAGTAATTTTGGAATTGTTAAGCTGGACACTAAAGTTATGAGAAAAAAAAAATTCACACAAAGTGAAAGCACAAATTGCAAAACGGTATAAAGGCAGGAATCTTAGGTCACTGAGGCAAAAGGACAACTATGCTAACCACAGAGATAAAAAATAAATATTTATTTATGGTGTTTCAGCACCACGGCTTGGAATTAATTTTTTGAAATGGTGGGAAATCATCCTTAAATTTAACACAAGGGAGGGGATTTCAGATATTGTAGGAGGAATGAAAGTGTTTTCAAGTTAGAGTGAAAGCAGCCTTGGCCATGGCTATATCAACAGCTGATTTTCTTGAAAGTCATCCTTAAGCAATGTTTATCTTCTTTTTTTCTTTTTCACTATTCAGACTATTCCGGTTTACAAACAGGTACCAGAAACACTTCAACAATTTGGCCACAAAGAGGGTTTTTAAGCGTGATAATACAATCCAATAATAAAAAAAAAAAAGGTGAATGCAAATTCACTAAAATCAAATTAATTTCTAGATTTTTTTTTTTTTTTTAATGATTTGAGTGCATCTTGGTTCTAGCCTTCAATTTAAAAGGGTGTAGTCAAGTTTTTTGTAAAGCACAGATTAAAAGCAGGGAATTGCCATCGACCAGTCATCCATATTTTTCCAGTCCAGAGTCACAGGAAGCCGATGCCTATCCCAGCAGCACTGGGCACTTATTTCAATGCTAAAAAAGGATTAGAAAACACTTTATTTGTTTAGCGCATTACATTTTTAAAACCAAAGGTGTGCCCATGAGTACTGCAATTAAAATGTAACAGAACTAGTTAAAGCACATATGGCACATACTGAAACAATATTAAGAGCAATTACGTGGACAATATAAACAATTGATATGACCAGTTAGCCTTTAAGTGAAACAGTCATGTTTTGCTATCTTTTAAAAGACAAAAGTGCTCTTTGATGCCAGGAGCTTTGAAAAAACTGTGACAAGAAATACAGTAGTTTTAATAAAAATTAGAGGAAAAGATCAGAGCACTGACAACACTGGTCTAGTACTGAGCTGGTGGAAAAACTGAAACCTAAGAATCGAACGCTAGTATTGACAACATCACTCATCCATTGTCTTACACACTCCTGTGATGGAAGCTGACTTTATTATATGGCTTAGTTCTTTGACACATTTAACTTTCAAATTAGATAAAGTGCTCATCTGCTGACTTTGTTTTATCATTTCATGTGTTCATGCTTACAAATAGAGATTTTAATTACATGAAGCAGCTACTTAGAAATGTGCATTTCATACTTGGACACATTGCAGTCACTGCAATGAAAACGGGGGATCATACATCAAAATCAAGTCGTCTTTCATCTCAAAGCAATTCTAAACTTAGTCAATCCCTGGCAGTTAGAAGGAATGGGTTACGGAAAGTGCTACACTTGTGCACATCAGTTAACATCACTGTGTTGTTTATACTAAACAGCAGCAGTCTGAGTGAAGGATTGAATAAGGAGAAGGGAAAGAAATCTATAAAACTAGCCAAGGTCAAAAGCTGGAAACCAAGAATAAAAAAAATACATGTTGAGGGCATAAACCCAAAAGAAGAAGAAAAAAAAAAAGAAAACAACAGTTGTGGGCACAGCAAGAAACTCAAAAATGATTTAAGGCATGGAAACTTAGACAAATACACAAGCAAAATAATATCAAAAAGGAAAGAAAAAGTCATTGCTATCAATCAATTAAAATGCAAAGAAATTAACACTAGGGTTTTTGGGTTGTATCCACAACCTTATAACAAATCAGGTAGTGCATTACACCGGCCTCGTAGAATGGCATAGCAATGACATCACGTGTTGCAAACTCCCAGCTGTCCTGCCCAACAATGGCATAACTTTCAAAACAATATCTAATAATAGCAGTGCCTGCGAGAAAACAAAATGTTAACAAGGAACAATTTGATGTACTTTTAATGATAATTAAAATGAAAAAATTGAAAAACAAATGTAGCCATTGAATTCTGAAAACCTCCATATCATGGGGGGGGACGGGGTACACACACTCAACTCAACTGCATTGTTTCCATAGTGATTTTTTTCCAAAGCTTTGATTTTGATTTGAAATACTTTGTTTCCCAGAGGAGTAATTGTCTTTTCACATGACCTTTGGAGGCCAAATCACAGGGTCATCCATTGTACAGCACCCTTGGAACAATTTTCAGGTTAAGGTTCTTGCTCAAGGATCCAACGGAGTAGGATCCCTTCTGGCACTAACAGGATTTGACCCAGATAGTTTCAATAATAAAATGACAGCAAAAAGTGACTGCTTCCATTTAAAGGCTAAAACAGTTCCAAATTAAGAGATTTGGAAGAATCAGTATTTTGGGATATTGTAAACTTTACAGAATGTGTCAATTACACATTACCTTTCCGTAGTTGCTATTGATCAGCGAATGTTTCCTAAACGGTGTTCTCCCTAGTGTCTTTTAGCCAGGCAATCCACCAGGCTAATTTAGTTGAGCGCCCGGCTGTCATCTCGCATGACATTGTGAAAAAGCATCACTTTTTTCACATTTGTTATGTTACAGCCTTATTCCAAAATGGATCAAATTCATTTTTTTTCCTCAGAATTCTACACACAACACCCCATAATGACAACGTGAAAAAAGTTTACTTGAGGTTTTTGCAAATTTATTTAAAATAAAAAACTGAGAAATCACATGTACATAAGTATTCACAGCCTTTGCTCAATACTTTGTCGATGCACCTTTGGCAGCAATTACAGCCTCAAGTCTTTTTTAATATGATGCCACAAGCTTGGCACACCAATCATTGGTCAGTTTTGCCCATTCATCTTCGCAGCACCTCTCAAGCTCCATCAGGTTGGATGGGAAGCGTCGGTGTACAGCCATTTTAAGATCTCTCCAGAGATGTTCAAATGGATTCAAGTCTGGGCCAGTCAAGGACATTCACAGAGTTGTCCTGAAGCCACTCCTTTGATATCTTGGCTGTGTTCTTAGGGTTGTTGTCCTGCTGAAAGATGAACCGTCACCCCAGTCTGAGGTCAAGAGCGCTCTGGAGCAGGTTTTCAACCAGGATGTCTCTGTACATTGCTGCAGTTATCTTTCCCTTTATCCTCAGTCTCCCAGTTCCTGCCACTGCAAAACATCCCCACAGCATGATGCTGCCACCACCATGCTTCACTGTAGGGATGGTATTGGCCTGGTGATGAGCGGTGCCTGGTTTCCTCCAAACGTGACACCTGCCATTCACACCAAAGAGTTCAATCTTTGTCTCATCAGACCAGAGAATTTTGTTTCTCATGGTCTGAGAGTCCTTCAGGTGTCTTTTGGCAAGCTCCAGGCGGGCTGCCTGCCTTTTACTAAGGAGTGGCTTCCATCTGGCCACTCTACCATACAGGCCTGATTGGTGGTTTGCTGCAGAGATGGCTGTCCTTCTGGAAGGTTCTCCTCTCTCCACAGAGGACCTCTGGAGCTCTGACAGAGTGACCATCGGTTTCTTGGTCACCTCCCTGACTAAGGCCCTTCTCCCCCGATTGCTCAGTTTAGATGGCCCGCCAGCTCTAGGAAGAGTCCTGGTGGTTTCAATCTTCTTCCATTTACGGATGATGGAGGCCACTATGATAATTGTGACCTTCAAAGCAGCAGAAATTTTTCTGTAACCTTCCCCAGATTTGTGCCTCGAGACAATCCTGTCTCGGAGGTCTACAGACAATTCCTTTGACTTCATGCTTGGTTTGTGCTCTGACAGCTGTCAACTGTGGGACCTTATATAGACAGGTGTGTGCCTTTCAAAATCATGTCCAATCAACTGACGTTACCACAGGTGGACTCCAATTAAGCGGCAGAAACATCTCAAGGATGATCAGGGGAAACGGGATGCACCTGAGCTTAATTTTGAGCTTCATGGCAAAAGCTGTGAATGTTATGTACATGTGCTTTCTCAATTTTTTTATTTTTAATAAATTTGCAAAAATCTCAAGTAAACTTTTTTCACATTGTTATTATAGGGTGTTGTGTGTAGAATTCTGAGGAAAACAAATGAATTTAAATCCAGTTTGGAATAAGGCTGTAACATAACAAAATGTGGAAAAAGTGATGCTCTGTGAATACTTTCCGGATGCACTGTATGTGCATACATTAAGATAAATCAGGTTAACTGTGACAATTATCCTTTACAAAATCCACAATAAATTCTAACTCCATATGACTTTACATAGGGAGAAGAATCCTCCACTTTGGTCAAAAACAAAATTCAGGGCTAGTTTATTTCAGTAACTGGATCCTCAGACACAGTCACATACACAGACCAAAAACACCACACACAAAAACACCAAAAAAAACAAAAAACCTTTCATAGCAAGCTGCCTAGCTCTGCAAACATGTACCCCATCCGTAAGGTTACTTTTAAGTAAATGTGCCATTTTGATAGCAGCCAACACTTATTTTTAATCTACCCTCCTCACCTCTCTCATACACAACCAGTCTTCTCTAAATACAAGACAGAGATTGTACGAATTCACATGGTAAACTTAGAGAGGCAAGAGTTATTAACTGTGCATTTTGTGCCAAGGTTCAGAGTAACTGGGATATCAACGGCACATAAAGGCCAAGATATGAAACCACCTTCATCCATCCATCCATCCTCTTCCGCTTATCTGAGGTCGGGTCGCGGGGCAGAGATGCCCAGACTTCCCTCTCCTCAGCCACTTCTTCCAGCTCTTCTGGGGGAATCCCGAGGCGTTCCCAGGCCAGCCAGGAGACATAGTCCCTCCAGTGTGTCCTGGGTCTTCCCCGGGGCCTCCTCCCGGTTGGATGTGCCCAGAATACCTCACCAGGGAGACGTCCAGGAGACTCTGTGCCTAGAAATTCTGTCCATAAAAGTTATGAACAGAATCGGTGACAAAGGGCAGCCCTGGCAGATTCCAACTCTTACTGGAAACGGGTTTGACTTACTGCTGTGAAATGTGGACCAAGCTCTGACACCGGTTGAACAGGGACCGAACAGCCCTTATCTGGGGGTCCGGAACCCCATACTCCCGGAGCACTCCCCACAGGATTCCCCGAGGGACACGGCTGAACGCCCTTTCCAAGTCCACAAAACACATGTAGACTGGTTGGGCAAACCACAACCAGGACAAAAACCACAGTGTTCCTCCTAAATCCGAGATTCAACTATCCGATGGACCCTCCTCTCCAGAACACCCGAATAGACTTTTCCAGGGAGGCTGAGGAGTGTGATCCCTCTGTAGCTGGAACACATCCTCCGGTCCCTCTTCTTAAAGAGGGGGACCACCACCCGGGTCTGCCAGTCCAGAGGCACTGTCCCCGATGTCCATGCGATGTTGCAGAGACGTGTCAACCAAGAAAGTCCTACAACAACCAGAGCCTTGTGGAACTTCGGGCGTATCTCATCCATCCCTGGGGCCCTGCCACCGAGGAGTTTTTTTAACCACCTTGGTGACCTCAGTCCCAGAGATGGGGGAGCCCACCTCCGAGTCCCCAGGCTCTGCTTCCTCATTGGAAAACATGTTAGTGGAATCGAGGTGGTCTTCGAAGTACTCCCCCCACTGACCCACAACGTCCCGAGTCAAGGTCAGCAGAGCACCATTCCCACCATATACAGTGTTGACACTGCACTGTTTTTCCCCCTCCTGAGACGGAGGACCAGAATTTCCTCAAACCCGACCGAAAGTTGTTCTCCATGGCCTCCCCAAACTCCTCCCATGCCTGAGTTTTTGCCTCAGCAACCACCAAAGCTGCATTCCGCTTGGCCTGCCGGTAACTAACTGGCACCGACCACCTTACGGCCACAGCTCCGGTCAGCCACCTCAACAATAGCGGCACGGAACATGGCCCATTCGGACTCGATGTCCCCCACCTCCCTCGGGACGTGGTCGAAGTTCTGCCAGAGCTGTGAGTTGAAGCTACTTCTGACAGGGGACTCTGCAAGACGTTCCTAGCAGACCCTCACAACACGTTTAGGCCTACCAGGCCTGACCGGCATCCTCCCCCACCATCGAAGCCTACTCACCACCAGGTGGTGAACAGTTGACAGCTCCGCCCCTCTCTTCACCCGAGTGTCCAAAACATGTATTCGCAAGTCTGACGACACGACCACAAAGTCGATTATCGAACTGAGGCCTAGGGTGCCAAGTGCACATATGAACACCCCTATGCTTGAACATGGTGTTCGTAATGGATAATCCGTGACAAGCACAGAAGTCCAATAACAAAACACCGCTCAGGTTCAGATCGGGGGGGTCATTCCTCCCAATCACGCCCTTCCAGGTCTCACGGTCATTGCCCACGTGAGCATTAAAGTCTCCCAGCAGTACGAGGGGTGCCCTCTAGCACACCCTCTAGGGACTCCAAACTGCTGTTCGATGCATATGCACAAACAACAGTTAGGACCCATCCCCCCAACCGAAGGTGGAGGTAGGCTACCCTCTCGTCCACTGGGATAAACCCCAATGAACAGGCTCCAAGTCGGGGGACAATAAGTATGCCCACACCTGCTCGGTGCCCCTCATCGGGGGCAACTCCAGAGTGGTAGAGAGTCCAGCCCCACTCAAGGAGACTGGTTCCAGACTCCAAGCTGTGCATCGAGGTAAGCCTGACTATATCTAGCCGGAACATCTCGACCTTGCACACTAGCTCAGGCTCTTTCCCCTTCAGAGAGGGGACATTCCACGTCCCAAGAGCCAGCTTCTGTAGCCGAGGATCAGACCGCCAAGGTCCCCGCCTTCAGCCACCACCCAACTCACACTGCACCCAACCTCCTTGGCCCCTTCTACAGGTGGTGAGCCCATGGGAAGGGGGACCCACATTGTCTCTTCGGGCTGTGCCCGGCCGAGCCCCTTGAAATAACCTTAGAAAGCAAAAAAACCAAAGAGGATAGATGTTCTTTGTTTCAAATATAACCTCCTAGATAGAGATTATTTTAATAACCTACATATTTCTTCTATACTAGCAATAACATTAACTCTTACAGCTGTTTGGTCTTCAGATTTTGAATGTCAATGCAACATTTTTTAATCTAATTAGCAATCTGCTACTCAACAAATTTCTTGTCATGGCAGAGAGCATAACGTATCAAAATTCTCAAACCCACTTAATTCAATTTATGATTGTGTGTGGGCAGTTTATCACTACAGAAAGAATCTTTTTTTTTTTGTTATTACTAATGCAGTAGTATCTCACATGTAGGATGTAATTTGCTGCGCAATGGCTAAATAAGTCTTCCTTCAGTAAAATCTTCCCTTAGCTAAAATAAAAAGCATAGCTTGTCTCTTAGTGAGGAGACCAGTGTTCCCTTCAGGGAAACCAAGGTTGATTTAATTCAGCACTGCCATCTAAATAGTATGTTAGTAACACATTGGCATTTCACTCCTAATCAGTGTATTTTTTAAGCTGCTTGCTACATGACATAAATGTTACAGGGGGACCCAAACTGCTGACTTTTCTGAACAAACATGGTTACCTCCCATTTTGACTGACCACACATAACCAGAATAGCAATTACTGCTTCTTCAGTTAATAGGTTTACTGCCTAATGACATTAATAAACTGATTTCTAAAGGCTCATGATTAACTCATCCCTAATGTCAACATGCACTCCTGGGCAACTGCAATGTCAGCGTTCAAGATGCGGTATGGAAATTAAATGCGATGTCACTAGTTCAGCAGGGTAGATATCTGTGATGCGGAATTCATGGACGAAATCATGGAATTAACGCATAAAAATGGATTTTAGATTTAAAAATGGAAATGTGCGGAATGTAGAGACTGAAGGAATGATTATAACAAAACTTCCCAATAAATTAAAAATGATTGAATAATCTGTAGTTTTATCAATTAGATGCTATTTTCTAGTTTGTTTTTCAAGCGAACACAATTCTTCGTAGAAATTCAGTCATGCCTCTGATTGTGCACACTTTTCCTGTACATTTTCTCATTAAAGGCATACAAATTAGCCAGCTTCATAAGACAGAAATGTCGAAGTGAGTAGTATCAGATACACTATGTCGAAAAAACTATGAAATACGAGCTTAACTGCAAAATTGAGAGCACAACAATATCCCAGTGACTTTTACAAATCTGGACAACTTTTCTGCAGGTTTTGCCAGCGTACCATGGACTGGACACGAAAAGGTCATTGCAATGACCACATCTAATCTAAAACCCATCTCAAGAACAAGGAGAAATTAAGATCAAAAAGTGTTCCCCTTCAGGTAACAAAAAAGGAAAACAACAAAATAGTCAAATGCAAGATGCCAGTTTGTGAAGTACTTTGTGGTCATGCGAGTCAGACATACCGCTCAAAAAATTGACAAAGATGTGCCCTTTCTTTATTAAGCACTGTAAACCAGGTGGCATGCAGTCAGAAAATTAGAGCAGTCTTCGTCAAACTCAATTGTCCCGTGTCTTTGAACATCATATGGATGCCATTCTTCGAAAGATTCATGTCAATAAAATTTATGCTGTAGTTGATGAAACCACAGATAGCGGAGAACAACCACATAGTTCTCAACATGGTGATAGGTGAGTAAACATTTGGTTGTATGGTAATTCTTTTATTTAAGCAGTTCTAATTGTACATGAAATTATACAGTATTTAACTGGTATTAAGTCTTTCCCGTAGAAAAATGTTATTAGTGAACAGCCCTGGTTGTTAACGTGTTCCCTTTAAAAATGAAGAATGTTTTTGGATTTAATAAATGTTTTGCCTCGTGGTGATGAGGCATGCAAATCCACATCTGACTCTTCCATTATAAACTCGGCACCTACAAGCTTGGGCAGAAAAGCAGGCTTCGCCTCAGATGTAACAAGCCCTTAAATGTGGGTCTCTTTTTCTCTGTTTAATTCCCAGATTTAGCGTCTTGCAGATTAATTACAAAGCAAAAGCAAACTAATTATTTTAAGACTAGCTGACACCTGCCGTAGCATACGGCGGTGGAAGAATAGGAACGGACAACGGTGAGAAAGGAATTCAGAAGTCAAGAAGAAAGAAATACTTCTTGAAAGACGTAGTTGTGAATAGGTGTTTTGCTGGAGACGACAGATAATGAGTTGAAAGATCTAAACCTAGAAAAAGCCACGTACAACTGACTGTGGCTGAAGACTGGTTGTTATAGATCAGTGGTGGCGAACCTATGGTACGCGTGCCAAAGGGGGCACTCAGAGCCCTCTCAGTGGGCATGCGCGCCGTCGCCCGAGCACAGAGTTTGTTACTATAAAGCCAGAGGAATGCGGGGCCGGGCTGCTCCCCTCACCGCTCCCCCTCTTCATGTGCGCAGGAGGACTTTTCTCACATCACCCGCCCCTCTGCCCAGCAGCCCAATGGGAGCGCTTCCTTCCTCTCCTGTCTGGGGTAAGGCGGGCGGCACACATGCTGCTTGAGTGTGCGGCACGGACTGCAGCCTTTTGAGTCTGAGATTCCCGTGGTGGGGTTGGAGGGGATGTGGTATAGCGGGTCCACAGCTCAAAATTGAAAAGGCCAGTTTTAACAGATAATTGCCGCACTCGCGGCTTAAAGGGGGTTATGGTAGAGTGGCCGGAACGGTTTCCAGGAGCATTGTGATGCAGGCAGTCCTCGCTTAAGCGCACAGGTGAGGAGTTGTCCACATCTGTAATTATTGCCGGGAGTTGCTAATCGCCACACCTGATCCACGACCCCGTAATATATAATGGAAGCTTTGGGGGCGGAGCTTAATAGGGAAGACCTGTGTGAAACACTTGAGAGGATCGAAGAGATGACAAAGGACAGCACAGTTAGTTATGAAAATGAAATCCTTAAAGTGTGGAATTCTCTGCCAAATAATCTTAAGTCAATGAAGGCACTTGAGATTGCTTTCCTTACTTTGTTTGGAACATCTTATGCTTGTGCGCAGCTGTTTTCATCTTTGAATTAAATCAAATCTGACACCAGAAACAGACTAACAGATGACCTGAGTGCTGCATGTGTTGCTCTCAAACTTACAAAGTATGAGCCAAGGTTAGACAAATTATCAGCATGCATAAAACAGCAAAAAGCACATTAATTGTTCAAAAGCATACCGAATGCAAACTTTTACCTTTCAAAAAAAAGTTGTTTGTATCATTGAAAGCTCCGTTATTATGTTTTTCTTTTAAGACAAAAGATGTTAATGTATGAGTTGCTTTTCTAAACTAAAAGCTCAGTAGATAGATAGACAGACAGAGCATCAGTATTGGCAGTTCAGTCCAATTTATCATCCAGCTGCACTCCCAGGTATTTATAGGTCTGCACCCTCTGCACACACTCACCTCTGAAGATCATGGGGTCCATGAGGGGCCTGGGCCTCCTAAAATCCACCACCAGCTCCTTGGTTATGCTGGTGTTCAGTTATAGGTGGTATTCAGGTTAAATTGCCATGTTGGCACTTTGCGATAAATAAGTGGGTTTTGGATTGCAGTTTGGGCACTTGGTTTCTAAATGGTTTGCCATCACTGTTATAGATTAACGCAAATCTTTTCAAACGTTTGCCCTTGGGACTTGTTGACAGTCATGGAGAAGGCGAGTCTGCATGGGAATTGTGTGCATTTAAATTTATAATCTCTTATATATATATTTCTCTTCTGGTTCATCCTGCTTTCTCTTCAAACCTGGTTCCCCTCACACGCAGCCCACATGGCACTTCTCATTTCCTATTCCGCCTATTCCAAACCCTTCCCCACTCTGGCTGCAGCTTCCCATACACCCCTACGCAGCTTTTCTCGTTTCCTATTCTTCATTCAGACTACCACGTTCCCCGCTCCTCTCTTATGACCCCATTGCTGCAGCCTCCCATACACCCTCACACCGCTTTTCTTGATTCCTATTCCTCCTTCAGACTACCACGTTCCCCGCCCCTCTCTCATGACCCCATTGGTGTCACGCCACCGCCGAAGTGAAAGGTCACGCGGTCAGGCTAGATATAGGGCGGTGACATGACGTGACCGGGTTTAAAGATGAAGCAGGACGAACCAGAAGAGAAATACAGTATATATAAGAGATATGCAGTACATGAAGTTACAGATGTAATAATGCACGTTTTCAATCGGTAAACATATAAGGTTTAAGAATCAGCAGAAATTATTTACATAATTACAATTACAGGTAGTGAAGACCAGTACTTTTTGACAGATGTTATCTTTATGGACTGAGAGCTGCAACTTTTCCACCTTTTCACAGAAAGCACTTCAGCACAATGCATCATACTGTCTGAAAGCATACCAGGAAGTTTTCAAAGGGGTTATGCCTAACAGTGTACATTCAACCTTGGTGGGAGAGACCTGACAGCACTACAAATACTTTAGTGAGGCTGCATCACTAGTGGTTAAAGTCTGCCTTCTTCAAGAAGTCTGCCAGGAACCCCGAGGCAGTAAACACCAGGTGGAATAGCTGCTTCGAATCAGTACGGTACCTTTCTGAACATATTCACCTCTACAAAAGTTCTTTCTGGCCAAGAACACATCAGCTCAGGCTGTAACAAATATCCTAGACCCTAAAAGCAAAGTTCACCTTCATTTCAGAAGGATGCATCAAACTAGTAACAAATCTTACAATTCTGGAGGGCACTCACCTACTGGGCTCCTACCTGATGAATGGAACTGAAAATTTATATATTAAACAATGCCTATATAGGAGACACCACAGACCTCAGCAAACAGTGAACTCCAACTCGTCACCCACAGCACGTACCACACCCTCATTTATCATTGAGTTTCAGAAAGTACAACACATGTCCTGTCCAGACCTGACATCAAGACAACTCCTAAACTGGCAAATAATTAAAAGACTGTCTTTTTCAATGCTGAAAGCTAAAAGTCAACCACAGAGACAAGAAATGCAGTTTACAGCATTCCATGCAATGCATGCTAAGTGGTATACATGGGACAAAGACTTGCAACACATATATAGGAACATCGCAATGCCATCATCAGATGGAAAGACCCATGGTCTCTAATTTACACACAAAGAAGTTCCACCAGACACACGTTTAACTGGGACACTGTGAAAGTAAAATTCAGAGCCAATGCTAAGAGTGCCAGAGAGCAGGCTGGTTCGTGACTCTCCAATGAAAACACCATTAACTGACACTTGGACATGAACCTGGCATATGCAGGCTTATAAAGAAGAACATCTAAGTAATAAAAAAAGACTTTATGACTAACACCTTCTGAACCCCACCTAACCCTAATCCACCCCCAACCCACTTGCAACCTCCCCCTCCATCCCCACCCTTCACCAGCTATATATTGCCTTTGATTCCTGTATGTCCAATCGTTTTCCTCTGATGAATGACACCTGGCAGGGTGTTGAAAGGTTAGGAATATAAAACTATTTTAAGATACAAGAGTCATTTACTCCCTTTGTGGATCTCTACCTACAAATATGCAAACTGTAACAGACCTTCACTTCCATGTATGTACATACATACATACATACATACATACGAGAATATAAGAATGAGAATAGCGCTATACCAAACCAATTATGTGGCTGGAGTAGAGTTACAGTCACATAAAGTTAGTTTGACGCACACAGCACGTACCATAGCAGCTGAAAACAGCACATGTGCTGATGTTCGGGCTGCAGAAGCCGTGGGTACCTCAGGAACGTTAGCGAGAGAAAGAAAATGATGACAGAAAATGTCAACAAAAACTCAAAAAAAAAAAAAAAATCACCATTACCAAAGACGACACCCCAATGGACAGAGCCCAAGGCTCAAAAGATGAGGATATTGCTGAAAAGAAGGGTATGAGGGATTCGGTAGTGTGGAGATACTTTAGTTATTTAATGTCCAACAAGAAGCAAAGAAGCATGCACTGCAAATTGTGTCAAAAACATTTTCCCAAAAAGACAGGTTAATACCACTAATCATTTGTACCATCTGAAGTAGTTTCATCCTTTAGAGCATCCACAATGCAAGACTTTACAGCCCCTGACCCAAACAAGTGCTGCATTAATGGGTATTTCTTGAAAACTGCTTGAATTTGTACTGAAGATATATACAGAATGTTTTATGTCTATTTGTGGGTTTGTTTCCCTACCATTTAAAACAGTTTGAATCTATACAAAGGAAGGGATACAGTATAGGGGTCATTATTTTAAGATTTTATATTGTATTAATATCTACTTTATTTATATATATATATATATATATATACATATATATATACATATATATATATATACACATATATACATACACATATACATACATATACATATATATATATACACATATATATATACACACACATACATACATACACATATATATACACATACATACATATACTTTTTTTTTTTTTTTTGAGTCTTATGAATTCCAGTTTTCATCATCTCTAACCTGCTCTGCATGTGTTTGCCACCCATGTTTTTTAACCCATTTATGACGTTTTATTTTGTTTTCTACTCTGTCTTTTATTTCTGACCTCACTTTATCCTGCTTTTTTTCCCCCCCAATGACACCTAAACCATGGTGATTATTTTCCCTTTTTTGAGCAATAATTTCCGTTTGTTTGTGCTACTGCGATCTTTACTTTCTTTTTTTTTATACTTTAATTTTCCTACTTTCATATTCTTGAACTTTCTCCACGTGTATTGCTCCAACTTTTTTTTGTTTTAGCCTTTCGAATTCCACTGCTTTCATAATCTCTAACCTGTTCTGCATGTGTATAGCGTCAACATCTGGATTGGACGTTATTTCTTTTCCCAATTCCGGGCTGATAATTACTTTCCTTATTTTCTGAATTTGCACATAGATTATTCTTTTTCTTTTTTGTCTCTCCAATGCTTTTGAGTCTTATCTCCGCGCTGCTTTCTTCTTCGCTTAGTCGTCTACATTTCATTTATAATGTATTGTCCTTATGTGCTTTATATGCACTGAGAGCCCTGGATATGTGTGTGCTCAAAGCCTTAACTCGACTGAGTGTGTTGCTGCCCGTGATCTTATTTGTTTGTAAATAGGGCGTGTCTTGCAAGAATCTCATGTTCTACATCATCGCGAGACAGTCCTGGGTCAATCTCTTGGCACAAAGTCTCATGTTTAAAGTCCCCGTGAGATGCTCCGTGACCAGTCTCTTTAGTCTTGTGGGTCTTTAAAGTGTCTACCGTGAGGATCACGTCTCGTCGCCCTACTGTTTCTCTCCAGGATTTTTTTTTTTTTATAACAACAAGATTATTTAACTGCATCTATGAATTTTGCATCTCTTACCCATTATTTAGTTTGTGTTCTCCAGATAATCTAGTTGTCTTACTTATCCCGAAGATATTTAGTACAAGCTAAATGATCTGTTATGAGTAAGTATTAGAAGATGAACTAGTGTGTCCTGCACTGTTCGAGTGTCCCACTCAGTGTTGCTAGCATTAAAGGATATGCTAGTTTAAAGCAACTCTATAAAAGAAAAGTGAGCCCAGAAAATGGATGAATCTTTAGAGATTAGTTGAACAGGGAATGTTATTAAATACATTATTTAAGCCAGAGAGCAGGCAGCCACATGTCTAAGCAAAAGGGTTTTATCTCAGAATATACAACAACACCTGTGAGTGTGCATGATTGAGAAGGTGAGGACTGGATCTGTCATGCTTTATGAACCAAGACACTCAACAACAAATGCAACCTGCATAAATTCAGAAAGCATCAAAATGGAATTGTTAAGAGTCAGCTTAACACTGAAAACATCCTATGCCTAGCAGATTCATGGCCAGGAATGTATTTTTCACTCCAATGAAAGGAAGCTGTCTTTTTTTTTTTTTTACATTCCAAATTCTCTCTGTTCAAGCTCTGGTGTGCATTTTGGTGTTCACAAAGTTACAAGAAAGAAAAACTTAAAAAAAAAAACTTAATAGAAATCATGTAATTTATGAGAATTATCTTATAAAAATCATGCAAAGTCAGGTAACCGACTTATAGTTCCATTTGGGATTTACACTTGTGCATTAAGAAAAATTACTTATCTTTGCCTCTCAAATGGCATAGAAGTAAGCTGGTAGGCCATTTATTGTATTGCAACATTTATCAGAACATAAAGGTAAACAGGTACGTGTTTGTGGTATAGGTTAAGGTACTGGTTGATATTTTCATTTAAAGAAATAGTTCAAAGTAGTTTTTATTTAGAAAAAGATCTTTTTTATTTAAACAGTGCATCACTTTACTACAAACAGTGGCCTATATATTAAATAAAAGTACAAATAGTTTTTTACATTCAAAGTGTTTTTTTTTTTTTAATAAAACACACACTTCACTGTAGACATTACCCTATACATAACAATTAACAGGCGATAGATAAGTTGTGGCTGCTTTCAAAACTGAATAATAACAAAAAGTATAATCAGATATTTAAGGCTGGTGCAGTAGGGTGACCAGACTGAGAACAAGGAAGTAGAGGGCATCAAGGAAGCAAAGCTTCAGGACAATGGTGGTATCCTAAGTGTATTCGTGAATTGCTTATACAGTTTAGTGACTAGGTTTTACAAGCAATGTGACCAAACAGCCCATTTCAAGTTTGAAGGCTCACTTCCCCCATTACAAAATGATAAAAGTCAAAACTAAGAAAGATGTGTTTGGCTTCAAAATAATATTCATCTTTAATCTCACTACTTTTTATTATTCTTACCTAATGTTACTAATAAGACAGTATAGTCTTTGCAAGAATATTATTCACTTAAAATCAATTCATTTTTGCAGCTTTGATCCATCCACATAGCATTTTAGTGTTATAGTTTAGAGTTATAGTTTTTAAATACACATGTATTCTTTATACCTCTGACTGTATCTGAAACTAAACATGTAACTACTAATGCCGGATTACACTTTACCACTTGTTCAGATTTTTTCTTAAAAAAGAGCCCAATGGAACACGAACAGTGATGTGTCACTGTGGCAGTGATGAAAGAGCAGATCCTTAACCTCAAAGCCACCACTCTGTCATATGTGGATATGGGTGCGAGTGTGCCCAAATTGTTCTCTCCCTTGCCATTGGGATATATAGTGAAATTAAGCAGGTTTAAAAATTGATAAATGTTACAACTACAGCCATGTGATACACCATTATGTTATTGTTATTAATGTTTGTAACCACTCATCAACTTAATTGCACTCATGTCAGAATGTTTAGCAAAAGCCTTCCTCATTAGTGCACTTTCATGTACTACCCCAAATCTCATAATCAGCTACATGTTTCATTCTCATCCAGCCTCCATTCGTCATTCAAAGTCAAAGTATTACGAAGGGCATGAAGCAACAAAAACGTATATAATGAGCCCCAGTCAGGAAGTGTTAACCAAAAAACAAAAGTATCTAAAAATCATGTAGGATCGATCATGTGGTCATTTTTCATTTCAGTAAAAAGGTTACTGAACAAAAAGAAGTAAAATGTAAACCTTGACCAACGGCAGTAAACACCTTCTTTTAAGGTGTCTGGGCTTTCCATTAAAGGGGAGAAGCTCTGTCATTTCGGACGAGCTTAGAGTAGAGCAACTGCTCCTCCGCATCGAGAGGAGTCAGATGAGGTTGCTCAGGCATCTGATCAGGATGCCTCCCTGGTGAGGTGTTCCGGGCATGTCTAACCGGGAGGACGGCCCATGGAAGACCCAGGACACGCTGGAGGGACTATGTCACTCGGCTGTCCTGGGATCACCACGGAATTACCCCAGAGAAACTAGTAGAAGTGGCCAGTGAGAGGGAAGTTTGGGCATCTCTGCTCAAGCTGCTGCCCCCACGACCCAATCTCGGATAAGCGGAAGAGAATAGATGGATGGATGGATGAAGTGAAAGGAAAAAAATGAATACAATACGCTAATCGGCTCCGCCAACATCTGTTTATTTCTTTAGATTCTCTTTTATGTATTAGGTTTTATTTTGTTTGTATACAATATTTGTTCATTGTAAATTTACAAAAAAAAATGGGGTGGTTTTTTTGGGAGTTGACACGAATTAATCTCATTTCAATTAATTTCAAAGGGGAAAAATTCATTTGAGACACAAGCATTTTGACTTACGAGCTCAGTCACAGAATGAATTAAACTTGTATCTCAAGGTACCACTGTAATACCATGCTGTATATTCAAGAAGAAATAATGCAGGATAAACCCTGCCAAAAACGGCAAGCAAATTTCAAGAATGAAGTACAAAGAAAAACTAATTTTCAAATGAGATGATGCTCTGAGGTGATTAGTGAAAATATGTTATTATGTACCTTTAGCACTACTGTCACCTGAAAGTCCAAATATACTGCTTGGCAGGTTGTGACACTAGTAGTCAGTTAAGACGACAATCAAAATCAGGCACCATCTGAGTGACAGGGGACCAAAATACCTGGAAAATGTCTGCAAGATTTCTCTGAAAAGATCAAAGTTGCAAGGAAACCAAGTACAGTAAGAAACTGAACCTCAACTGAACTAGTATGGTTGGGTATAATAGAGCTCTCAATAGTGGCATACAGCTTCTGGGGTCTAAAAGTATGCACTTCTCATCATGAGAATTGTCTCAGTCCAAAAATTCACTCATCCCTATGACGCAAACCAGCAACCTTTGGGTTGCAAAGGCACATTCATAAGATGTTTGGATCATGCAGGGAGAGAAGATATAAAATAATTCCCCATTCCTCATCTAAGCTCCAAGGGGGGGGGTGTGGGGTGCGCCTCTCTGTGTGCTGTGTCAGACTGAGCTTTCTCCCAGCCCTTCGTTTCAACATATCTCATCTGATGGATGCAAGTGCAAATGTCTAACCAAGATCACTGCATAACAATGTCCTCTAATAGAGCAAGTGCAGCCATGGACTTTAAACCTTCCAAGATTTGTGTACATATTTATAATGAACAAACTACCGTCATTATTGAATAACAATGCCAGGCTAGTGTGGTGAATGTCACATTTTAACTGATACTTGAAAAAAATAAGACACAAACTGGGTTTAGTTATATTCCACAGCAAAGTCACCTTAACAAATTGTTTTATTTAAAGATAATTAAACAGTCTTTTACCGCCCTTCTGCAGGCTAATATTAACATCTTATGTCACACTCATGTTGGCTGTCCCGTATTTCTTGTTCATTTTTCTTTAGGTTTTAAGGTTTGCAAACTTGATGTTGAGACATCTCCTCCTGTATTACTTAACTTTATTTGCTTGTTAATGCTTATACATAAAGCTCATACCATCATGAGTACATTTCCTGCTAGGGAATGGAAGTAAGCAAGCCAACCAGCACATATGCACAAAGAAAAGCATATACAAGTTTTTCAGTTTTCGTTAAGTACTAGCCAAATTTTATAAAACCTAATTTGTGTGTCAGTTTTTTACCGAACATCAAACTGATGGAATTTAAAGTCAAATATGTTCATAATTCAAAATGGACTCGGGCACCGACGCGCCTTTCCAGCAGCTCTGTGTATGACTATTTTTAAAGTCTTTATCTTTCTACCTTTTTCGACATTTTTCTTTATTTCACTGTTAACTCCTACCACATTCTTTAATGTGGACTCGTTTCATGGACACTTTTTACTACTTGGAGATGGATTTTTACACACCAAGACTCATCTATTCAAGTAGTCAACTTCAAGCGCGGAGAACAAATGCACACACCGGTGTGGTTCCCTATTTACCTGACGAGGTAAGAAAGTGGTATTGGGGCAGCAGAGCCGATGCGAAGATAAAAGCCAAGCATCTAGCAAAAAAGGGGTGCTACAAACCTTTGGTGTCTTCTGTGATCCTGGGAAATATGAACTCACTACCAAATAAGATCGACGAACTGGCTGCACTGGTGAAAAATGTCAGGATCTACAGAGAATGCAGTTTGCTGTGTTTTAGTGAAACGTGGCTATCATCTAACATCCCAGAAGCTAACGTGGAGCTACCTGGGTTTAGCACAGTCAGAGCGGACAGAGACGCAAGTACCTGCGGGAAGCAGAAAGGACAGGGTGTCACTCTCTATGTCAATACAAGATGGTGCAACTCTGGACATGTAATCATTAAAATCTCCACTTGCTGCAAGAACACTGAACTGTTGGCCGTAAGTTTGCAACCCTATTACTTGCCAAGAGCGTTTGGACACGTGACTGTTTTTATTGTTTACATTTACATTGTGAGGTCATCCATTCCGCAGTTGCTAAGTTACAAACGCAGCACCCTGAGGCGCTTGTGCTAATCGCTGGAGACTTTGACCATGTAACGCTGGACAAAACATTACCTGCCTCCTCCCAGTATGTGGACTGTAACACCGGGGAAATAGGACTATTGGCCTAGTGTATGCAAATGTTAAAGACGCATACAGCGCCACCCCGCTGCCTGCGCCTTGGAAAGCAGATCATAACCTGGTCCTGCTTCAGCCTCACTAAAAACCAAGAGTGAGGGAGCTACCTACAACCACATGCTCATTCAGGAAGTGGTCCCCTGAGGCAGAGCAGGCTCTGAGAGACTGCTTTGGAACTACGGACTGGGATATCCTACAGGGATCACACAGTGAGAACATTGAGGAAGTTGTTGACTGCACAACTGATTACATCAACTTCTGTATGGACATTGTAGTTCCAGTCAGAACAGTATGCTGCTATTATAACAACAAGCCATGGATGACAACTGACATCAAGGGCCTTTTGAACCAGAAGAAAAGGGCTTTAAAACGCAGTGATCAGCATGAGCTCAAGCGCTTGCAGAAGGAACTCCGAGTTCAGCTCAGGGTGGCGAAGGAGCAGTACAGGAGAAAGCTGGAGCAGAAGTTGCAGAATAACAGCATGAAGGAAGTGTGGGGTGGGATGGGATGAAGATCATCACTGGCTGCAGCTCAAATGCGGCGTGCCACCATCAAGAGAGACGTGGAGAGAGCAAACCAAATGAACAACTTCTTTAACAGGTTTGACCACCTAACCCACTCTCACCTCGGAGTACTGCATCCTCCAACCATCCTTCTGCTGATACCAGCATAGGAGAGACATCCCCACCCACAATTACAGCAGCGCAGGTGAGCAGAGAGCTGAGGAGACTTTGTGCTAGCAAAGCAGCGGGTCCATATGGAGTATCGCCACGACTGCTGAAGGCCTGTGTGCTGGAACTGGGGAGTCCTCTACAGCGCATCTTTAACCTGAGCCTGGAACAGGGGAGAGTCCCGAGGCTTTGGAAAACATCTTGTAACACCCCAGTCCCAAGGGTATCACGTCCTAGAGAGCTGAATGACTTCCGGCCTACTGCTCTGACGTCAGATGTGATGAAGACCATGGGGCGGCTGCTGCTTCACCACCTGAGGCCACAGGTCCGCCACGCCCTTGACCCTCTGCAGTTCCATACCAGGAGAAGGTGGAGCGGAGGATGCCATCATCTATATGCTACACCGATCCCTCTCCCACTTGGACAGAGGTAGTGTTATGTTTTTGGACTTCTCTAGCGCCTTCAACACCATCCAACCTCTACTCCTTAGGGACAAGCTGACAGAGATGGGAGTAGATTCACACCTGGTGGCATGGATCGTGGACTATCTTACAGACAGACAGACCTCAGTATGTGTGTCTAGGAAACTACAGGTCTGACATTGTGGTCAGCAACACAGGAGCGCTGCAGGGGGACTGTACTTTCTCCGGTCCTGTTCAGCCTATATACATCAGACTTCCAATATGATTTGGAGTCCTGCCATGTGCAAAAGTTTGCTGATGACACTGCTATTGTGGGCTGCATCAGGAATGGGCAGGAGGAGGAGTATAGGAAGCTAATCAAGAGCTTTGTTAAATGGTGCGACTCAAACCACCTAAACCTGAACTCCAGCAAGACCAAGGAACTGGTGGTGGATTTTAGGAGGCTGAGGCCCCTCATGGACCCCGTGATCATCAGAGGAGACTGTGTGCAGAGGGTATAGACCTAAAAATACCTGGGAGTGCCGCTTGATGATAAATTGGACTGGACTGCCAATACTGATGCTCTGTGCAAGAGAGGACAGAGCCAACTATACTTCCTTAGAAGGCTGGCGTCCTTCAACATCTGCAATAAGATGCTGCAGATGTTCTACCAGACGGTTGTGGCGCCCTCTTCTACGCGGTGGTGTGCTGGGGAGGCAGCATAAAGAAGAAAGATGCCTCACACCTGGACAAACTTGTTAGGAAGGCAGTCTCTATTGTAGGAATGAAGCTGGACAGTTTAACATCTGTGGCAGAGAGACAGGAGCTTAGCAGGCTCCTGTCAATCGGTGAGAATCCACTGCATCCACTGAACAGTGTCATCTCCAGACAGAGGAGCAGCTTCCGTCACTGCCCTTTCTCACCGACATACTGAGGAGATCGTTCCTCCCCCACACTATGCGACTCTTCAATTCCACCTGGGGAGAGGTAAACGCTAACATTATTCAAAGTTATTGTCCGTTTTTACCTGCATTTTTATTACTCTTTAATATTGTTGCTGCTGCTGGATTATGTGAATTTCCCCTTGGGATTATAAAGGATATATCTATCTAATGATAATTTTAAACATGAAGCCCCTGGGTTATGGGTTTCAGTATTTTTCAAATAAGCAGCACACTCCTCCGTCTCTACTTCACAGTGATCTGGCTTCATTCTACCTTCAAAGGCCTTAACACTTACAATGTCAAGCATTTAAATTCTACCTTCAAAGGCCTTAACACTTACAATGTCAAGCATTTAAATGGAATTTATAGTAACGAGTACTGCTACACTTTTGGAGCAACTCATCAAAAAAGTAGTTTCACAAAAATATATAAAAATAAAAGCTGGTTCTTGTTTGACTGTAAAAGAATGAACCAAATTATACCTACCATTCCATGACTGTCCAATGAGGCTCAGCACCAAGGTTACAAGTTGTGTCTCTTGAAACTACCACAGTTTCTAAAACCTGAGCCACAGACTGTACATGAACTTCCTACAGTATCCCTTCATATTCCAAACCAGAATTTCACCAAACATGACTTTTTTTTACATTGCACTGTTAATATAAAAAAGCTACAAGTTTACAGATGACTAACCTGACTTAAAATAGAACTAGAACTTGACCGTAGGTTTCTTTAACAACAAAGGCAACAGTGAAACAGTGATCTCTGCAACGGAGCGCTGCAGTTATCATAGGGTTTGTCTCACATGTGGCAAGTCAAGTACAAAGACTTCAAGAGGTTTAATTACGTGCAACTAGTACAGAAAAAGTTCATTTAAAGCAGCTCTAATTATCATTTAAATATTTGCTTTCCATTTCAGGCCTCCTGATCCCTACGAGTTTTGTAATATTATATACAAGTATGGAAAATGCAAAGGTAGATGGAAGAAAATATGCATTCTTGACTCAAATACATTTGCTTCAAAAATAATACAAAGCATTAACACTCGCTAGACAAAGAAAAAAAAAGTTATTTACAGCTCATTAAACTAGCTTATTAATAACTCGACACCAGAAGAACATTTGCAACTTTTGCTTTGGTTAAAAAAAAAAAAAATTTGTTCTTTTGACTTTATTGTTATAGGTGGGAGAATACTTTTAATTCTGTGTGCAAGAAAATACTAAATGTTTTCTAGATCCAACTAAGTGCCCAAATCCTAAAAGATATGATGAAGAACACTATTCGAAACTAATGGAGAGGAAAATTAATTTAGAAGAGTTACTAGAATATGTATAATAAACCAGGGGTGGAATTAGATTATGAAACTAAAGACCAGCTTCTAGTCTCACCATCTTAAAAACATCATCAGAACAAACAGCTTGAGTCAGAGCTCAGCCAAGTAAATGTTGCAGCGTAAGCCACACTGGATATAAACCATTTTCGAAAAGCACCACACTCTATTATATTATCCTGAAAATATAGCAAAGTACGCAATCATTCTAAAACCAGCATAGTTTGAATAAAGCTGTACAACATATAAACACTGGGATGTACAAGCCAGAAGGCAAGAACCATAATGTGTATTTTACAGAGAGGAGAAAAAAAAAAAAAACAGCTCACTGCATCCTATATACACAACGCACCACTGAGAAAAAAAGGACAATTTTGCCCCTGAGAAAACTTGTCAACTTGAAAGCTGCATTTTTAGCATTAAAATGAAAACTCAGCAATAATGCAAAGTTGACTATTTATTTAAAAAATATACACATTTTTTTAACTTGTAAGTGTCCTGTAATAAGAAGATACAAATGAGACGTAATCATTCAGCACATTAAGATTGTTGTGTTGACTAGTATTAGCAGCAGTAGCAATAGTAGTAGTACTGTCACGTATATAAGGCATAGAAAAATGTCCAAACATCATGCAACATGCCATCAGTCTCTTGTGCCAGAATAAACTTCATTTTATTGAACAGAAAACACAAATAACCTTAACCTGTTATTAAGGTATGCTCTAAATGTTTTTAACCGTGTAGAATAATCTTGGGATACTAAATACTCTATTGGTTTAAATTTTGCTTCCTTGAGTTTAAAATTGGCTAAACTGCCCCAAAATCTAATCCAGATACTTTTATTGTAAATTCTTCTATTAGTTCCACTAGTAGTCAAGCTCCTACTTTGGTTTTCCTTGCAACCTTCAGTGGGATATGTCTCAGTTTGGTGCAAAACTGCCGATTTGTTTTCGAGGTAAATCTGAAATGATATGTTGACTTTAAACAAGTAAACACTATTTACAAGAGAAGTCTATGGAGGAAAAATAAAATTAAAACTCCTAGCTGTTGCTCTTTTACTTTAATTTCTATCACATAGAGAACAACAACTTGCTTTCCCATGCTTTCTCTCCTTCTCATGTCACTTTTCTCCCAACAGGATATTTATACTGCTCACTAATAGCTGTAAAAAGTGCAGTGATCAACTTTAATAAAACTTTTCCCAAATTTCTTTCTTTTTGCAGGAGGCTCTTGATATTTTGTTTCTTCTTTCAAAAAATGACCACTCCTAAACGTGTAATGGAGGCATCAGCAGGCATACATCAAGACAGACACTTTTCTTCAATTTCATCGAAATCTTGGACTCTACCCAACACCAAAATCCACTACAGAATGCCAAGGGAGGGGCAGAGCAGCCATTTTTCAATGTCACAGACTTTCAACATAGGCAATGTTTATTACAAGGAACTTTTTAATTTACAATAAAGTGTGTATATAGTAAAGTTATATTACAAACTTTCTCAATTTATTAGAATGATAATTGCTCCTGTAAACCTTATCAAGCTGCTAAAATTTCATTGGAAAACGTTGTAGAATAACAGCCAAAAAAAAAAAATTAAAATCTAATGATAATAAATACTACACTCAACACCCTCAGGCAACAGCCAACTGAGCATATACAACTCAAACACATGTACCGTTTCAAGAGTTTTTTTTTTTTGATAAGATCAAATCATGTCACAAGCCTTTATAAATTTAAACAATACTTCAAATGATGTGCAACAACATAAGGTTTTGCCTATATATAAGGAAAATGTACATTAGTTAAGCACAAGATAAAACCATTTATAAAGCTTAATAAAGTTCCAAGCAATTTACCATGTGCAAAAAGCAAAGAAATTGTGTTAAAAATAAAACATGCATAATACATGTTATGTTTTTTGTACTGGTGTATATCAAAACAATCTGCCACATACAGTATCACTGCAGATTTTTTATGGAGTACAGTACAAGCTGATCACCAACAGCATTTGCCATTGGCACAAAGGCTAAAATTCTGAAACTTTTCTCAAACAATCACAACATTCTTCGATATCCTGATGTAGACACATTATTTTTATATTTTTTGCATCTAACTACACTTAACATTAACCAAAAGAGACCTTTTTGATTCTAAACAGAGCAGGGGTGTCCATTACCTATGATGCACTGCCACCCTTTCTGCTTCTCATCATCCTAGAATAGGATCCGGCCCACCAAAACAATTTAGTGGAGTGTACAAAATTACATTTTTTTGACTTGGGTGGAAAGAATAAAGCCTTTTCCCAAAAGAACTGGGCACAGGTACAATATACAGCTGCCAGTCCATCATAGGGCCCATTCACACCATCACACTTGGGCAAATTAATCCAACACAAATGTCTGGAGAGGTTTATATGGAATTTGAAGAGTCGTCTTACAATAGGCACAGGATGTCATACATCTGTAAAGCAGAGGTGTTGCTTTAACACACAGGAATAAAATGGTTTGTGGGCGGAAAAATATATTTATATATATTACTGATATTTCCCTTTATTACACTGCAATGTTACCATTAACATTAACCATTGTGCAATATAAATTATATGAAGCAACATCTCTGTAAATAACGCTGTTTTTCCCATTTGAAACGCTGTACAATATAAAACTAATAAGAGCAACAAACTGTAATAGTGAGTTTAGATTCATTTGCTTATCTCATGCACTCTTTTCCTGTACATATTTGTACAACTGGTGCACAAACGGATTAAGGGAGCAGCGGCTCTGGATACTAAACTGAGCCAATTCTTGGGAATAATCTATAGACCTTGGGGTTTACAGTCCACTTCTTGAGCCAGAAGACCACATTGACTGTATGATGTTTCACCAACACCAAATTATTACAAGCAGGAGAGGATGAACGACCACAACTTAATCTTAGATTTTACTTCTAACTAGATTTTACACACTCAAACAGTTAATGTCGCTAACAGTCAATTATCACTTTTAAATACAAAAAATCATTATTTCTTATTCTCTTAAAAGAACATTATTAAAATGTTGGGCTTCCTTTTGGCTAAAGAGCGAATTATTCTTTGTGAAAAATATATATTGCCAATAAATTTATTTTGTAACAGACAACAGCAAATAAGCTTTTCTAAACTCTGATTTAGTAAGCGCAGTCTACCGTACACAGAGCGCAAAGTGAACGGCTGTCCGTGGGCATGTCGTAATTACTTGCATTTGCTGTTACTGTAAAGTGTACGTGTAGATCCCTACACGGTGTTCGAGGCAACACGTACTCTGAGAAATTTCCGCAGCCAACTAGTTTGTGCAAACAGAAAAAAAAAGCAGCCCACAATGTCCGGGGGCAAGTCGTGACGGCGCTTAAGAAACTTTTTTGTTTGCCTGTCTTGCTCCAGGCTACGAAAACTAGATAATCTTCGACAGGTTGGTGCATCCAGTTCGGTACTTACTATTGAAGCAACCGCCTCCGTAATTCGCTTTTTCACTTGCTCAGTCTCAGGCAGGCCGCCACGCTCATGTCTGGCCAAGAGTACCTTTACTCTGCAGCACTACGTACATAAAAAGAATTAGAGCCACCTCTCACCTGCTTGCACAAAGTAAACCCTGGGCTCGTCAGTCGATCGTTCCACACCAAGAGGAAACTGAGAAACCTCAACAGCAGATCGCCGCTCTCTGCCTCTTTATTCCTGTCTGTAGTTCCTCCTCGGTCGGCTCGGTGTTTGAAGTCAAAAACCGCACAGCAGCACAAATCCGCACCCACAGTTGCTCTCCTCCCCGACTACGTTCCTGACCGCTCCCTGTGTCCATAATCCAATACACGCTTTACGTGACGTTGCAATGTACTGACTCAGAGAGGGTGGGAGGGCACAAGTGCGCATGGTGGGCAGTAAAATGAAAGAACCTCGATCGTATCATCACAGCGCGGATTAGTTTTTGATTTAAGCAAAACATTTTTAAACGAACAGCTGCTTTATCTGCAGCACACATACACACAATTTTGTAATAAATTTTATTGATGTCAAAAACAAATAGGCAACAAAAAAGGAAAGACAAAAATGACACATAAGTAAAAGTTTAGCTCAATTAAATTTAGTTCTAAAATAACATTGTGGAGATTTATATCAGTCTGAACGGTTACTAGAACAAGCAGAACTTTGGCCGTGAAGTACAATATTCACAATGATGTAACTATTTTGTTTTTGTGATTTTTTTTAAGAAGTCAAGCAAAGTGACACCTTTTATTGCCTAACTAATTAGTTTACAATATGAAAGCTTCCGAGGCAGTTCAGGCCCTTTCTTCAGGCAAGATTTTTCGAGAAATCAAAAACGTAAATTATGATACCATGACCAAGAAATTTTCAGTAATAACGATAAAACAACCTTTAATCCAGCGATTACACCCACCCCGCAAATGCAAGGTAATTGGTATTAAGTATCATGTTGCCGAGATGCAACATCCATCTGTCCATCCATTTTAGTCAAATAAATTGCTGGGACCGACAGCCACAAAGGGACCCTGGACGGGACAACAATTAATCTCAGGCGAATGCGCACACATGGGTCTTTGTAAAGTATACTGTACAGTCCATTAGGCGGTTTATATGATTCGAGGTAACGAAAAATGTGATTACATCTTTTAGCTATAAGAAAATACAGAATTTGAACTATTTCACAAAAACTTCATTTACTCCCAAAGGACAAAATGTACACTTTCGGGCAGCAGTTATTTATTATAATACTGATAACACATAACTTTTTGTTTGCAACTGGGAAACGAATTCTGCGTTATTGAAATTTCATTTTATAACGTTTAGAGTTATATTTATTAAACAGATCATAAGTTCAAACATTTTCAGACTACTAAATATTATTAATTACGGAATATTCTTATATAACTTATTTTGAAAAATCGGCATTTAGTGTTCGTCCCATTTGTAACAATTCATTGTATACGAGTAGACCATATAGAGGCGTATTGTTTGGCGAAATGACCGTTTTGAGTCCGAATGCTCCTCGGTGTTGTCAGATTTCTCGTGTTCCCCGTGTGTGTTTCTTTTGTGTCCTCCCACATTAAAAATACACGCACATTAAATATAGTTCATGATTGGCAAACGTGCCCTGAGATGGTTTGGTGCCCACTCCTGTTGTCTTCGTTCTCCGCCCCAGACTCCTTCTTTTCGTGAGACTATAATGACTATAATACTACATGTTAGTTTGAAAATTAGTGGATGGAATTGCCCAGCCTCGACACCGCCATTTCGGCTCCAGAATTAAACCTTGCCGGAGTCGCCGCCTTAGCGCACTGATTCCTGGGAAGGAGCACACCAAAGTGTACTGGCTTGGGGACAACCAGCAGCGTTTCCGTCAAATAGGAAAACCCATAACGTTTGAGTGCACTGAGACGCTTGAACGTGCAATCTATGTTTAACAACATCGTTTTTTAAAATAATCTTAACCGTTTATAATCTTTCATATATAACGGCTATATTATAATTATAACCTATATATTCTGCATAGGTATTTTAACATGAATAATGGAAGTACATGAGCGCCGTACTTTCAAGTGAGTCAGGCAGGCTATTTGTGTTTATGAGCGCGTCATGATTGCATTTATTTCTCTGTGCACCATTAAAACCATTCAGTCTGTTTGACCAATTGACTAATTATACTTACTTCTACAGGGGGTCCAGATCTAATTATGCAGATCCAGATCGTCTGGATGACTTTGATTTATGCGGGGACGATTGCAGTTCGGCGCAAATACGATTCTTTATGTCGCACACTTCTCGATGGTCCGGGATTTTTCGGGTGATTTTCTATGTAATAAACTTAATAAGTTATAGCGTAATGAAAATTGGATAATTAGATCTGGACCACTCTATACAATAAATTTCAGAGATTATTCCCAGCCAGGAACAACCGTTTGCTACCTGGTGACTTTTTCACCATAAAGGGAATGGATCATTAATCCTGCCAAACCTGCCGTTGATGGTTTGGAATTGGGAGTATGAATGAGAATTGGCAGCCATTGCTTGAGTTCTACACACTTCACAATCTGGGCATCACCAACACCTTCTTCCAGGCCAAGCCACAACAGGTCTCCTGAAGACATCCTTGCTCCAAGCACTGGCACCAGCTAGATCTGGTTATTACCAGGCTGTGCCTGCTGAATAACATGCTCATGATGTGCTAGTTCCAGAGTGCTAACTTGCGATATACAATGTACAGAGACAGGCCATCAGGGGAAATGCGAAATACTCAGGATCCCAGCAAAGCCAACAAGTTTGTAGCAGGTCTGGAAAAGGCACTCTCCACAAAGCTGCCTGAAGGAGATTCCAAACACAGATAGAACCACATGGGGGGCACACTCCTCTGCACAGTACTTCAGATGTTGAAGAGGAAGTAAGGCAAGTCTTAAGACTGATGTGAAGCCTACTTTACAGAGCTCAGAACTGTGATAGAAGAGAAACGCACAGGCCTGCTGCAACACAAGCAGTGCCCAACAAAAGCAACCTTGCTAGCCTCAAAAACCAAAACATTTACAATTCTAAACTAAAATTTACTGGATGCATTTTGTACAAAGAACAGACAAAAAATCCATTCTAAACTAAAATTTACTGGTTGCATTTTGTACAAAGAACAGACAGAAAATCCCAAGAGTCTGGAACAATATGAAACTGACCTTCCACACCAAGATGGCTGTCTACAGTGCCTATATGCTCATCACTCACCAGCTTTATGGCAATGAATCCGGGACACTCTATTACAGACAAAAATACCATTAAATGCCCTTCATGTGTGCAATATGAGGTGCAGCTGGTAGGACAATGTGCAGAATGAGGAGGTCCTTACATGTGCCAAGGTCCCCAGTGTTTACACCTTACCAATGCAGTGCTGACGTCTTTAGTCTGGCAGTGTCCACCAGGTGTCAGACAGAACAATCTCCAGGGATCTTTTGTACAGTGTTCTAGTTAACTGGGACCAATACATAATGTTGCCCCCCACCTCTATTTTAAGAATGTGCTCAAGTTCATGGAGACGGATGTCAATAGCTGGGAGGAATTTGCTAGTAACTGTGTTGACTGGAGAGAGGAGATACAGAGTGGAACTAGCAAAAGTGAGACCACACTGAATCAATTTGCAGCAGAGAAGAGAGTATGACAAAAACAAATCCAGGAAAAAACAACTTATTTTTGCATAGTGCTCATCACTGAGTGTGTGAACAATTCTCAGTTAAAATACAATTATAATTTATACTAATTACTAAATACAGAACTAATACACATAAAAATACAGATTTGTAAAAACCCATGGGAGAACAAGGTAGATGCTGAATAAACATAAATGGGAACCAACAATAACTGCCCATTAATTAATTAACTAATCGGTTATGACCAGTTGACAATGGAGGAGATTAAAGGATAAGTTTGGTATTTTTCAAGTCGAAGTTATTTCTTCAGTAAACATGGTATACTGTATATGTATTCACCACACAAAATTGTGTTCTAAAATTAAGCGCTTTTTATAAATTAAAAAAAATGTCTTGCCCACACTTGCTCTTTACAATGGAGAGTATAGGGCAGTGTTTCCCAACTTCAGTTCTGCAGGGACCGTTCAGAAAAAAAATTGGTTCGGAAATATATAAATTGGTTCAGATACATTGGTTTTAATACATCCATTCAGATATATATATATTGGTTCAGATATATACTTTGGTTGGGATACATCCATTCAGATATACAGTATACATTGGTTCAGATTCATTGGTTGAGATATGTATAAATTGGTTTTCATAGATCCATTCTGATATATACATCCGTTCAGATATATATATTGGTTGAGATAGATCTGTTTGGATATATAGGTCGGTTCAGATATATACACTGGCTGGAATTTACGGGTAGGCACAGCATGCGGCCACCTAAGTTTAGCATCTCCCCTTTGCTTCATCATTGCTTCAATATTGTCATTATTGCATGTATTTTATACAAGTAACATATGCCTGTCTGCCATGTTTTGTTGACGGGGGTCATCGAATTTTAAAGCACTTTTTTTCCTTTCATTATTTAAAACACTCGCACAGATACCCGCCTCCTCGCCAGGAAAATATATAAAATATACAAATTTTTAACAAGTTGAGAGATGTAAACTGGTTTGAAATTATACATGTATTGCTTTATAGTTCACATAAAGTGTATGTATATTATTAAAATAATGATATAAAAATCATATAAAACAGTATAGAATCTGTGTCATAGACTTATTTTGTGTCATATTTCTTCAAAGAAGTCTTTAATTAGTTTGTTTTAAAAAAATCTTACGGCACACATGTGAACCGTTGAAAATCACTGATCTTAATCAATCAATAAATATTTGAACAGGTGCTCTAAAATATCTGTGCCTCGTAGAATTCAGTGTCCCTTCTCTTAGGTGCAATGAGATGTAATTGCTGTGGAACTCCTCTTGTTCGCGTGCCTTTGTGCGCCGATTGTTTTTTGTTTTAACGCATGCTCCGTGCAAAATGCTGTCATATCTGTTAGTAAACATGCACACGCAGCGATGTCCTGATGTCTGCGTTCTAAGGCTGCAGGTATATTAAACGCTATTGACGTTTTACCGGGGTGCTCTGTGATTGAGGGCGGTCAGTAAAGAAAAAAATTCTTCAACGGAGCTCATCAACAAAGAGACATGGATAGTAAGATTTAGTAAAATATCAGTAATAATAATACATTGCTCGACACCCAGTAACACTTTACAAAGACATTTAAAAGACAGCTCGTTAAAATAAATGTAGCAATCCATTGTCATGCTATAAGTGACAGCTTGCTCTTAAACATTTATACAGGTGGTTTTTCCTGGACATAAAAAAGGTAAAAATATCCACCGGAAAGTCATGTGAGTCATTAAAACTATTGGAATGAAATATAGTTCTATATAAATAAATAAATACATTTCCTATCACAACCACCCTTTCACCCCTGTACATTGGAGAGGGATCTCATTTTCACAGCAGGTGCAATTATCCTACAAAACTCATAGGAGTTCTGTGCACCGTTTTTCATGGGAGATTAAAACTCATCAAATGTATTTTAAAAATTTGTAGCAGTCTGTGGCATTCCTCATCTGCAGTGGTCCATTACAAAATGAACACCAGGCAGTTGAAATTGTGCATAGTTTCTTTAATAAGCCTATCAGACAGTCTTTTATAGCACTTTCATATCGAGTGTGTCTCTTAATCCCTTCTAGCAGAGGAGACACTTATTTCCACAGCTTGGTCTATGCTGTAGAAATGTGTGCACCCGTCTTCTGCTTGTAAATTAATACTGGATTTACAAAACTGTCCACAATTTATTTAAAAAGATTGAAGGAAGTCTTCTATATCACTTTTTTGTCTACTATGTCCTTACTCATCCACTGGTGGGGGCCCTCATTTCCTCATTGGAGCCTTTGCCCTCTGTTCTGTCTGCTGGCAGAGATACTAATTTTCATGCAGGCCAGAGTTAATCTTTAGAATTCTATTCTGTTCTGAAAAATTAGGCTACAATATTGAACATTTTTAATTAAAAAAAAATATCATGCACTTACACTGTCTTTTTTTAAGTATGTCTATGAAAATCGCTGTGAGTAGCCAGAAAAATGCTATATAAATGTAAGATATTATTATTATTATTAGTATTATTATTTAGGGTTTTTTTAAATCCAAATAAACCTGATAGGACTTCTTCCAAGATATGTGCCATTCTCGGGCAACAACAAAGTCAAACTGATAAGGAAATTTTGTGATCAGTTTGTTTAAAGTATATTAAGCAAAAAAGTAACTTTTCATCATCCTCTCATTTCTAATTTGGCATTTCAGGATACAGTATATACTGCAAATTTACATTTAAATTGTAACCGCTGACAATTATTTACTCGTGTGCTTGCGTTTTCCATAAAACAGCTTCAATATATGCACAAAGTAGGTAATAAAACACACAAATTCTGACATTAGCATGACTGTTGAAGGATAAACATGTATTAGAAAGTATTCTATGGAGTTTTCATAAATTAATCATTATATACCTTCTGAGGTTTCTTGATATATTTTGTAATCAGGTTTTTAAAATATTTTTTTTATTTTTACTGCCACTTCACAGATCAAAAATCCCCAACTTGTCCACTGTCAGAATAAGTCTTTTAACTTTTTTCCCTGTGTCCATTAATACATTTTCCGGGTTTCACTACCCATCTGAAAGAGTTGGCATCAGGTTGGGTGGCACTTTTAAACTGTACTAGTATGAGCAAGTGTCATTGTAGCAAGCACTAGAGTGGCGTTTCTTTCCGTCTCATTTTTTGTCTTCTGGCCCAAGCCTGTAAATCTCTTTTGTAAATGGGTGGCTTGGATAGAGGACAGATACTAACAATTTTCAAGGCTATATTAAAACAATACTAAAAGATATTTGTGTATGTGTGTTGTAGTGCCCCATGTTGTAAGTGTTTGATCCATTGAAGAAGTCAACTTAAACATAGAAAATGTACATTTTGGAGGTTTGTTTGAAGTGTTTTACATTATAACCATATTATTAATTGCTGCGTGAATATAATTTTTTCAAGGGAATGACCTTTACTATTGTCAAAAAAGACAAGCAGGCCAACAGGAGGAATATGAAAGTTATTTGTTGCATTTAGGAGACAAAGGATACTTGTAAGGAAGTTCATGCCAGTGCTACCGGTGTACATTCTGGAATTTATAAAACTGCTGATATTATTTCACAAAGCTGTTACTGGCCTGGTTGTATGCTGACATTAAAATGGCTAAGTTTTCTGATAATTATAATCATTATTTTAATTAAAAGACTATAATTGTCAGAACAGATTCAATACAATGTTTTAATATATCAGTTACTGTTTGTCGGACTCTTTAATTGACTTTTCCTACAAATGTGTATTAGTGGATATTTGGTACTTCATTTGATAAATAATATTAATGTTTCAAAGTCACATATATTTCAGATAGATAGATAGATAGATAGATAGAACTTTATTTGTCCTCAAAGGGAAAATCTGCTTCTTTTTTTTAACAAAGGCTGAATGAATAAATAAATTAATATTAATATATAATGAAAAAAACAGCCAATCCAATAACATTTTTGGATGACTAATGTTCATTCTGCAAGCAACAGTTGGGGCTCACAACTCTGAGGCAAAAGCTCAGCTGTAGAGGTGAGTGTCCCTTTGAGTGGAGAGGACAATGGGACACAGTAGACATTAAAGTGATGTAGAAGACTTTCAGCAATCTTTTACCATGGATTTCAGATAATATTAGTTATCCAGGGTTCATTTTGAAAGCAGCAGACAGTGTGCACACAAGCCCATGGATCTGCTCCAGCCATGGAAACGAGTGTTCCCTGTAGGGGATAGGATGCACAAAGTGGAGAAGATTATATAGAAAACTATACCTACGACCTTTTTAAATCAATTTTGCATAATTTTACCTCTCCGGTGTTCATTTTGTAATCAGCAGTGAGAGGGCACACATTCTATGGCTCTGCAGCAGCCATGGAAACGAGCGTCCCGACCAGTGGATGTGACATGCGTTTTCATTCCAATTGTTTTAATGACTCACAGGGCGGAGGTGAAATTTGAGTTCAACAATAAAGCCTTTCCCGTGTTTTTTTTTTTTCCTTTTTATCCCCAGAAAAAAAAACACCTGTGTAAATGTTTAAGAGCAAGCTATCACTTATAGCATGACAATGGATTGCTACATTTATTTTAACGAGCTATCTTTTTAATGTCTTTGTAAAGTCTTACTGGGTGTTATTATTACTTATACTTTACTAAATCACTATCCATGTTTCTTTGTTGATGAGCCCCAGTTGAAGAATTTTGCGGTAACAGAACATACAGTAAACACGCCAAAACGACTGAAAATACAACTGACGACTGGTATTTTTCTATACCATTTTAACAATTTTTTCTGTCCGCCGTCAATCATAGAGCATCCCGGTAAATCCTCAATAACATTTAATATACCTGCAGCCTTAGAACACAGACGTCGGCGGCTATTTTTCGTACGTGGATTACTCGTTTAGCCGGATGTAATTGTTGACGATTTGGCCTGATCCTGGATCTGTCGGTTTTTCGAAACTCTTGCTGGATGTGTTGTCATAGCAGCAGATCCAAATCCTCAAACCTGCTCGGAGCAGGTTTGTTCTATGTAAACAAGGATTAGCTCACACACTTAATCAGTTTCCGTGCATGGAATTCATTCAGTCATGGCTTCACCGTTCATGAGTGAGATTAATCAGCGCACCTCGCGCAGTTTTGATGAAATGACCACAGGTAAACGCTGTCAACGGTCCATGAAAGTAACTTAGAAACACGATTTTCTAGAATTTGTGAATTGCGCCTTCAGCGCTTCACAAACATGAATATAGTACATTTTTGACCGGTGTACCATGTCAGTCTCGGTTCTTGTTAGTTGATTAGTATCTTTTCTAAACTAATAACGTACATTAACGTATTTAAACAAAAAAGTAAAAATATTGCAGTGCATGTGCTCTTTTTAATGTACTAACTGTATATTTTTCAATAGGTTTACTTTATACATTTTAGGAGTAATGGTAGGAAATTCAGAAAATTTAGTAGAGCAGATAATGGAGAGAGAAGATATACGCAGAGCTCTCAGTGATGCTTTATCAGGAGGGAGGAAGCAGCTCAACACAAGCAGAAAACATAAGACCAGTAAACTGGAGCGTTAGGGATGAAATGAGACATCTTTTTCTCGGGGTCCACTTAGGGTTGCCACCCGTCCTTTAAAATACGGAATCGTCCCGTATTTGAGAATGAAATTGCGCGTCCCGTTTTGAATCAATACGGAACGGTTTTGTCCCGTATTTTTTTGTCATTTTTTTAAAGCAGCGTCTCATGCAAATCATCCCACACGCATTTTATGAAGATGCCTCCTTTCCTACTTTTGATTGGGTAATCCTTGATGTCATCGTTAGTTTGATTGGTCTTTTTAACTGTCCAGTGAGGAGGGCGGGTCTTTTAAGTAGAGTCTGTAAAGTGTTGGCAGAGAGTAATATTAAAAAAATGGCAGATGCTACTCCAGGTAACACCCTCGTCTTAAAGTTTCAGAGCTTAAACGCAAGCGGCTGCAAAAATACCGCAGAGAGTGGGAGGAAACAAATACTTGGCTGCAGAGTGTTAGCGGAAATTGTTATCAAGCCTACTGCACAATTTGTCGGAGAGCGTTCTGTAGGGTTGCCACCCGTCCTTTAAAATACGGAATCGGCCCGTATTTGAGAATGAAATTGCGCGTCCCTTATTTTTTTGTATTAAAAGTGGTAACCCTAGGTCCACTACCCTCACCTGGAAATACAGAAAGCAGTTTGATGAATTCTTCACAATTTCCTCGATATTTTCTAAGAAAACACTTCAAACAACAAGAAAACCTCCGAGGTAATCTCACAAATTGTAATTTATAAATAATATAGCTTTAGAACTATACCCAATTCCACGACTGTCAGCAGAGGGTCATTGTAGGAAAATGTCGAGAATTTTTTATTTCTGTGCAAAGTAAAATGACATATGGTTGCATGGTTTGTAAGTCATTATGAAACCTGGTTTGCTTCTTAAAAGAGAGTCTAAAAATTACTTTAAAGAAGACAAAGGGAAACGTAGTGCAAAAGACAAATGAGAAATAAGGAATTCCTTACAAATAAGGAATTCATTGCCTAAAATTATGATCTCATACAGAAGCAATGTATTATTTCTAGTTTCTAAAAAGTAGATGTATGGACATCAAAATAAATGCTGAGTGCGTTCCCAATTGTTTGACAGACCTGCGTAAACAACCTTTACCAAAATATTCTTTCAGAACACTAAAAGTATTCTGTGTTTGAAAATTGTAATTTGCATACAGGTGAAATGTCTACAGTCATGTTAATGTTTATGTTTTAGTGAAATAAGCATATACTGTAACCCTTTGCGAGAGGTTGATAATATCCAGTATTGTTTCACATTTATCTTTAGAAGGATTATACAAAACAAATTGGGCAGGCTATTAATTTTGTGAACGTATTCCTCAAAATAAATTGCTTTATTTGATGCTTAATGGGAACTTCAACACGGGTTGTTTAATCTGGCTTCTGAATTATTTAAATTAATTATGTATTTTAAAATATGTTAAACAATAAACTTGTTTTAAAAATGCAATGTTATATTTTTTGATATGCTCAAAGGAAGGACTGCCATATCTGCAGTATATAAGCTGTGGAATAATGGAAGTATTTTCATTTACAGTGCATATATGCTGCATGGTTTGTTATATTTGTGGAAAGAAAATTATCAGAATACTATATTAAAGTATAATTAATATATGTTTGTATATATATACTATATATATATATATATATATATATATATATATATATATATATATATATATATATATATATATATATACTGCTCAAAAGAATTAAAGGAACACTTTTAATCAGAGTATAGCATAAAGTCAATGAAACTTATGGGATATTAATCTGGTCAGTTAAGTAGCAGAGGGGGTTGTTAATCAGTTTCAGCTGCTGTGGTGTTAATGAAATTAACAACAGATGCACTAGAGGGGCAACAATGAGATGACCCCCAAAACAGGAATGGTTTAACAGGTGGAGGCCACTGACATTTTTCCCTCCTCATCTTTTCTGACTGTTTCTTCACTAGTTTTGCATTTGGCTACAGTCAGTGTCACTACTGGTAGCATGAGGCGATAACTGCACAGGTAGGCCAACTTCTCCAGGATGGCACATCAATACGTGTCATTGCCAGAAGGTTTGCTGTGTCTCCCTGCACAGTCTCAAGGGCATGGAGGAGATTCTAGGAGACAAGCAGTTACTCTAGGAGAGCTGGAGAGGGCCATAGAAGGTCCATAACCCATCAGCAGGACCAGTATCTGCTCCTTTGGGCAAGTAGGAACAGGATGAGCACTGCCAGAGCCCTACATAATGACCTCCAGCAGGCCACTGGTGTGAATGTCTCTGACCAAACAATCAAAAAGACTTCATGAGGGTGACCCAAGGGCCCCATGTCCTCTAATGGGCCCTGAGCTCACTGCCCAGCAGCATGCAGCTCGATTGGCATTCGCCATAGAATACCAGAATTGGCAGATGCACCACTGGTGCCTTGTGCTTTTTACAGATGAGAGCAGGTTCACCCTGAGCACGTGACAGAAGTGAAAGGGTCTGGAGAAGCCATGGAGAACATTATGTTGCCTGTAACATCATTTAGCATGAGCAGTTTGGTGGTGGGTTAATGATTGTCTGGGGAGGCATATCCATGGAGGGTCGCACAGACTGCTACAGGCTTGACAAAGGCACCTTCATGGCTGCCATTAGGTATCAGGATGAAATCCTTGGACCCATTGTCAGACCCTATGCTGGTACAGTGGCTCCTGGTGCATGACAATTCCTGGCCTCATGTGGTGAGAGTATGCAGGTAGTTCCTGGAGGATGAAGGAATTGATACCATTGACTGGCCACCACACTTTCCTGACCTAAATTCAATAGAACACCTCTGGGACATTATGTTTTGGTCCATCCAATGCCACCAGGTTGCACCTCAGACTGTCCAGGAGCTCAGTGATGCCCTGGTCCAGATCTGGGAGGAGATCCCCCAACACCATCTGTCATCTCATTAGAAGCATGCACTGATGTTGTCAGGCATTTATACAAGAACACAGGGGCCATACAAAGTGCTGCGTACAATTTTGAGTTGCTGCAATTAAATTTTGGCAAAATGGACTAGCCTGCCACATAATTTTTCACTCTGATTTTTGGGGCGTCTTTGAATTCAAGGCTCTGTAGGTTGATAATTTTCATTTCCATCAAACGATGTGGCATCCTTTCGTTCCTAACACATTATCCAGTCTATATCAGTATAGATATCCAGGAGGATTTCTTTTCCCATTGAGATCTGATGTGTTTTCAAAGTGTTCCTTTAATTTTTTGAGCAGTTATATATATATATATATATATATATATATATATATATATATATATATATATATATATATATATATATAATATATAGGTCAAAAACACCAAATATTTCACACCCAGCTTTTCACAAAGATATAATACTGATTCCAAATCCAATGCATGATAAAGTGTTAAAACAGAGCAGCAAGCACATATTGCATGAAAGTGGGCACATCTTGAGTGCATTCGAGTTTTATAAACACTGGGATAGCACAACTGTAAAGGAAACAATTCGTGAAGCTTTCTGTGGAAAAATACCATAAGATGTCAGGTATGTGTTTTATACAGTTTGCTCTGTAAAATGCAGTAACTGAGTTGTCTTTCAAAATCACAACTTCAACCTTAGTGTCACATTTTTCCCTGTATACTGTAAAGTGAGTTTGTAATTGTAATTGTTATTTTTATGTTCAAAGGACAAAATAGTAGGTAATTGATGGAGTTCTTTTGAAGTTTGTTCCACATTAGCACACATGGAGTAGTTTAATTTCACATAAATGTGTATATATAATTTGGCAGACTTATTAATTTTAACAAACAGGCATAGAAATGTTAACTTTGTAAATATTTCTATGGTCTACAGTATATTACAGTTAAAAATTGTGTTTTTGTTACTGTCTAGTTTTCAGATTTTAATAGGATGTGGAAACAAACTAGTTGAACCCACATTGTCTGAAACACAGCAACTTAATAGTCTGATGATACATAAAGTGTTTCACCAGGAAGCTATTTACATCAGACCTTCAAAGGCATTGATTGTGAGTAAAAATTTACTTTCTGTTTAGTTGTCAGTGTTCTATCATGTAGGAGTTATGTGATATTTTAGTTTTGTTATTATGATGGCAAAAGATCTTGTAATAGTTAAGAACAAAATATGCCTTTGGCACAGTACTGTAAAGTCTACAGGCCTCTTTTCTGAACTAGTGAATGAATGGATATAACAATTGGGCAACTTTCATTTCATTATTATTATTTTTGTTTTTTAGGAATGTACTACATGCAGCGAAAATGAGGATATCATGGTAGACTCAGAAAACTGCATAACCAGTACACCACAGTCTAAACCGGAAAGCAAAACACATTCTGGGCAAAGAGTTGTAAATGAAGTTGTTTATATTTCAGATTCCCAGTATACACATTCAAGACAGTGACAAAATAACCTTAACAATCAGTGATGCTGCATTGCCTGAACCAACAATTTTGCATCAAAAATCTTCAGCTGCATCAAACATCAATTGTAGTATTGCAGTTTGTTCAGAAATAAGTGGAGGCCATTCAACAAATATTGGTCATGATCCAGTTTTTATCTTATCCTCCAGCACTACATCCTATACTGAAGAGCCACAAGATTCAACAATTATTTCTGAAAATGTGCACACTTTGATGGTTGAACATGTTTATGCAAACTACGTCTAGTGGTTACCAGATGATGATGACAGCTCTGTGAATTCAGATGACATCAATGTAGCTATAAATGCCAGCTTGGGAGACCAAATGATGTATGTCATTTGATATAAAAAAGTCATTGCAAACAATGTGTATTTTTTGAATTTTAAAATGTATGCCTTTATAATGTACTGGAAGTTAATAAATTACTGTAAGTTTATGATAACATTTAATGTGAAATTAGTAACTTTCTCACACTAAAGTTCCATCCATCAATTTATTAACCTGATTAATCCATCTTTGGGTTGCCTAAGCCAATGTGTGTTTTAGTAGCATTGTTCAAAAAGCAGGTGGATGGGGTGTCATACATATACCCAGGGCTGATTCAGAGTCACCAGTCAACCCAACATTTTGGGCATATTCTTGGCGTGTGGTAAGAAAACCAGAGAAGTGGAATTAGCTGCATTATCCATCCATCCATTATCCAACCCACTATATCCTAACTACAGAGTCACAGGGGTCTGCTGGAGCCAATCCCAGCCAACACAGGGCACAAGGCAGGAAACAAACCCTGGGCAGGGTGCCAGCCCACCACAGGGCACAGCTGCATTATCTTGTAGTGTATTATTTATTTAGGTTGTGGAAAAAGTGCTATGTTTTTGTACAGAATATATTACCATTACTTTCTAAATTTGTATTTTTCTTTTTCTTTTCTTAAGGAGTAATCAAGTGGAAAAGACAGCTTGTGATAGTCTCCAAGAATTGGCTCAAAAGATCACTACGTGCTCAACGTCAAAGCTACATATAAATCGTCATAATGTATGGGATGGGGCCATAAGAGGGTTAGAAGAAAAACATTTAGTCCATACAACAGCCTTTGTGTAAAATTCTCTGATGATTTTGGAAAATCGGAGGAGGCCATTGACCTTGGTGGGCCAAGAAGAGAATTTCTACAACTTCTTATGGATCATCTAGAACAGGGGTGTCAAACTCCAGTCCTGATGGGCCGCAGTGGCTGCAGGTTTTCATTCTAACCATCTTCTTAATTAGCGACCAGCTTTTGCTGCTAATTAACTTCTTTTAATTAACTTGACTCAGGCCCTTTAGTTGTTTCTTTTTCCTTAATTAGCAGCCAAACAATAACGAGACACAAAAGCCGCCACATCACACAATATCTGAACATAAAGAAAGGTGACGGTCTCAGTAAGGTTGATCTCTCAACTCACCAAAACACTTTGACGATGTTCTTATGCAAAACAGAAAATCAACAGGAAATGTCTGCTGTGGCAAAATGAGAGCAACAACAAGCTGTGGAATTAAATAACGGGTTTAATTAACAGCAAGAATTGGCTCCTCATTAAGAAACTGGCTGGAGTTTGAAGCCCCAGTTTAGCTGGTCGTCTGATAGCTCGTTTCACGTCTCATTTCTGTTTGGCTGCATTTTTAAGAGGAAAAGAATCAATTCAGAGGACTGAATCCTTCTAACAGGGCTATTTAAAATGTGAATTAGCAGTGAAAACTGGTCACTGATTAGTAAAAGGGTTAGAATGAAAACCTGTAGCCACTGCGGCCCTCCAGGCCTGGAGTTCGACACCCGTGATCTAGAACAATCATCTCTTTTTGAAGGCCAATCAACTTCCAAAACCTTGTCACTGAATTCCGCTGGTATGTGAAATTTTAAGTATTCTTTATTAGTTTAATGCTACTTTTTATATTGCTTGATTAAATATGCTGTAGTGTTTTATTGAGAATGCTATATGTTTGAATTATATGAATTATGTTTACTTTTAAATTAAAATACTTACA